>NC_072731.1:204864742-205171351 GCF_026930045.1 Uloborus diversus
ACCGAAATCTAGTAACTATCAGCATTGACCAATGAATACCAACAATCACATACCAAAGATATAAGCGAAAGACCAACCACTTCCTCACCGGTAAAAGTCGACATTTACCAATTTTGGTCCTTTGCGGTAAGATATATATATCAATGCTATACAAAAATAAAAAAGCTTTGTCACTAAACTGTACTTGTACAACAGATTTAAAGTAAACTGCAATTTTCCTTAAATGTAGCAGCATTTTTGTCGTTAAAAAAATTAAATTTACGAACCCTTTCAAAAATTTACAAAAGAAATTATACAATATGTCTATATAAAGTAAGATGATTTCGATTGACTTCATTGTATTTTGAAAATTTCTAGAAATTAAAGATAAATGATTTGAATTATGAAACCGCTGTGACATATACGAATAAATTTCATAAACTTCTATACAGAAAAATATTGCATGGAAAAAGAAAAAAAGAATGGAATTTTTGAAAGTAATTGTAAAAGCTCTGTGTGTGTGTGTGTGTGTGAACATCTATCTTTTCTTTTGCATCAAATACTGTCGTGATCACAATACTACAATGAATACTGTCGTCGTCACAAACGAATATTGTCGTGAAAGCGATGCTAACACTAATCACTACAGCATTTGCATTCACGATAAACAGTCTGAACTTGTTTTTAACAAGTGCTGATTTAACGAGAACTCGGGTTTAGCGAGGAAATTAGAAATACTTGGTCGGTACAATGTAATGTCTATGGGAGCATAACTCGCTTTTCACAAGCAAACCCCGCTTAAAGCGAGCAGTAATTTTGTGATTCATGAAATTTCTGTTGACTTTCAGCTCAGCTTATCCTTTTCCGGGAAAGTTTTCGTTAACGTTACGAGGTCAACCGAAAGTTAGTGATAAATTATAAATCCTGAGAATAAGCGATAACAGCACTTTTTTTTAATTTGTGGAGTAAAGCAGCATTAAAAAAAAGCTTTTGTGTGTGCATATGTATTCCTCAAAAACTATAACACAAGAAACAAACATTCAGGCAGTTCAAAGCAATCCGTCCATCTTCTTTGGTACTGCACAAAGATTAAAAAGAAAAAAAAAAGCAACAATGATGAATTCCTATAATTTTTTCACGAACTCATTTTTTACAAACACTCGGTTATAACGAAAAAATATTGCGATCCTTCTGCTTTCGTTATAAGCGGATTCGACTGTACTGCAATGTCTTCAAACAATACAAGCTAAGTTACATTAAGAATTACATGATTTTATTTTTTAAGCTTTGTAATATGGTCTCCTTTGAAACTCGAAACTTGTATATTTGATTTTCGTCACCCATTTACCTCAGTTTCTTCTACGTTAAGGCTCTCTAATAACTCATAAATTTTTAAACAGTCAGATGTTCATTAGCAGTTTTAAGCCTCATAATGATCATTCTGGACACTTTACAGCGTTTATGTACCCGTCCTGCCATTTAATATTTAATTAAAATTCGATACAAAATGCAATGACCCCACGTAAGATCACAAAGTTAGACTAAGATGAAGTGCAGTGAATACTTAATGAATCAGCGTCAGAACATGCTGATTCTGTTCGCATGTGCTCTTTGATAGAAAAAAATGGAAGTTATGAATTAGACGAATATACATTATGTATCCCAATAATTCTAAGTAATAGTAGTCCAGAGCAAGTTTCGTATTTAATTTTTAGCATGCAAATGTAATAAATTGATGGTCATAATCAAACAATATGAATCTACTCAGAAATGTAGGGTTAGTTAATTACGGATTATTTATATTCGATGTAATAAAAACAGGATGGGCATATAATGGCGTAAATATATAGAGCTAATGTGAGGACAATTGCTTTTTGTTTTTAACTTACTTTTCCGTAAAAGTAAAAAAAAAAAAAAACAAAACAATAATAAAAATAAGGCATGGCAAAAAGCACAATGTAAAATATCCCTAAAAACGAAAGAAAGTAGAAACTAAATTAAATAGTTAATTAAATATTAAAAATGAGAAAACAAAGTTGCGTATTGAGATTGAGAAAGTGTGTTTGAAACGTTTTGGAAGTGATATCCTTTTTCTTTTTTGCTTAGAAGATCTCGGTGATGATACTACACTCGTATGTTTCATTTTTATTTGTTCATTATTTATTTTTAATTTTATTATTTATTTGATTTTAACAATTTTTAGTTAAATTTTGAACTGGAGAAAAAAATAACACTCGCACCTACGTCTCCACATTTGAATTGAATCTTTTAACTTCCGCGGTCGTTTATAGTGCACGAGTGTACATATTTGCCCCTCCAAAGTATGATCCTTTGACTTGTGCACTTGAACAGCTTCCAATAAAAAAGCATTAATTTATTGTTGCGAAATGTAATTTAAATGTAAACATTTCGTGATTTATCTTTGCTAAACCCTTTAATTTAACTGTTAAAAGGCAGAAAAAAGTTCTTGGAGAGTGAAAAACCTCTGAAATGGGATTAATAGTGCACTTAGCATACTGGAAGAAAAGAGTTTTCTAAAAATTTTCATTAGGAAATATTACCAAAGGTTTAACATGGGGTTCTTTGCAAAATTCGTCAAATATAGCCATGCTGACAGTAGATTTGGATTTCATTTTTTGTGTCAATTTCGGAGATGAAATAGGTGTCAAATCACCTTCCAAGTCTTGAAATATTTATAACATTATCAACCATTTCCGACGTTTCAAGCAGCATCTTTTTCAGGGGTTAGAAAACTAGATGAGAGGAACTACCACGGGTGCCCATATAGGGGGGCAAGTAGGTGCTCAAGGCCCCCCCCCTAGAAATGAGAACTTTCTTGCTTTTAGTATTTTTTCTTTGCGAAAATGTAAAAACATTTCTTCTCCAGCCTTTAATGAATAAGCTATTAAAAATGTCAAATATTAATAACTCTGATCTGTACTAAAATCGGTTTCCATGGGGAAAACATCCTGCTAAACCATGGGGAAAATGTCTGACACCCCCCTTAAAATTTTGCATATGGGCGCTGTTCATGCAAATCATAATGTAATACTGTAACCGCCGCTACGCGGTCCAAGTTTGTATCTGAAATCTAATCCAGTCAGTCGAGGATTGTTTTTTGAGCCTATAGTGTGTGTTTGCTTTTGTAGCTCCAGAGTGTCGCTAATAAAAGTTATTTTGTGCAAAAGGTGTTAAGAGCTTTTTTGCCTTAGAGCTATCGAAGTTGGTAATTTTGGCCAACATAATATGGTCTGTCTCACTGGAGCTGTGGATATACGCTCCTAAGAATCAGGGAAATTTGAGTGATACAGTCCACTTAGTTGAGAGGTAACTCGTATATCGTTATAAGGTAAGTGAACGCATATACGATTGTACTATATCTGAAACTCTCAAAGAACTATTATCAAAAAGCGAGTTCTCAAAATGCAACTTACGAAATTTAGGTCTCTGTAAGAGAGTTTGAAATTAGTGACTTTGATCTACTAGAACGTAAGCATAAATATTTAGAATTGGAATTAAAAGCGTGTTTTAAATCTATATATGTTGTATGTAATGAGGAGGCTACTGAATCTTTTGAAAAAGAACAAGAAGAAATTAACGATGTTTTATATGAATCTGCATATGAATTACATCGAAAGCATGCAAAAGCGAGAAGTGACTTTAAGGTAACTTCGAAGGTTGAATTGAACTTAAATGCCGAGACAAATGTTAAGTTGCCTAAAATGAGCTTACCGTCGTTTTCAGGAAATTTGCACGAGTGACTTTCCTTTAAAGACATATTTCTTGCAAGTATTCATCAAAACAAGAATTTGTCTGATGCAATGAAATTACAGTATTTAAAATCATCGTTAAAAGGCTATGCTTTTCGGATTGTTCAATCGATTTCAATTATAGATAGTAACTATGCAGTAGCTTGGTTTCTGTTAGAGGAACGTTATTCAAATTCTCGTGAACAAGTTTATGTTCATTTAAAGCACTTTTTTTGGGGGTTCCTGCAATTAAAAATGAATCTGCCGCAGCAATGTTAAATTTGATAGATATAAGCACCGAATGTGTGAGGTCTTTAGAAATGTTAGATCAAAAGGTAGAGGGTTTTTCGTCTGTAATTCTAACTTTTATTTTAAGTCAGAAGTTAGATGCAAACACTAAGCTATGGTGGGAAAAGAATCTGAAAAAAAGAGAATTTGCCGAAGATATCGGAATTATTAGACTTTTTGAAAGATCATGCGCGCACGTTAAATGCTTTAAAAACAAATGTAAAAGTTAAACAAAACTAGGCAAAAGCGGCCGCAATGGTTTCCGGTGTAGTAGATAAAGTTTTGCATGTAAAGTGCATAATTTGTGGCAAAGGAAATCATAACACTTCCTCTTGCTATCAATTTCTTAAATTAAGTGTAAGAGATACAGTAGAAGTTATTAAGAAACATAATTTATGTTTTCTGTGTTTTGATAGAGAAAATGCTTTGCTATCTTGCTTGCCTCGGGTGTCAATGAATGTTAAATTTAAAACGTCAACTGTGATTCGTAATAAGGGTGGGGGTTATTCTCGAGAATTGGAGTGTTTAATTGTTCCAAAAATAACTCGAATTACTCCTGTTAGTCATGTAAATATCTCGGAGATGGGAATATTTGAGAATAAAATAAATCTGGGAAATTAAAAAAGTAGACGGAACAGATCAATTTAAAAGTTCTGAAGAAATGTTTTGCAATGAGCATTTCTTAAAAACTCACTAATCGAGATTAATCGGGAAGATTTGTAGTTCAAATGCCTTTTAAACAGGATCCGCGGTTACTAGGAGATTCGAAACAAATAGCCATAAAAAGGTTAAATTCTTTATGGAATCGATTGAACAAAAATCCAATGCTTGCAGAATTGTATTATAAATTTATGACCGAGTACGAAAGTTTGGGTCACATGGAAATAGTAATGGGAACTAAAGACCGCACTCCCTGTTATTACTTATCTCATCAACGGTGTCTATAGGCCAGAGAAAAACTTTGAGTAGTGTTTGATGACTCGCAGATAACTTTTACGGGGGAATCGTTAAATTCCTTGAAAATGAATGGCGTGTTATCCAAGAAGATTTGTTTTCCATAATTTTAAGGTTCAGGACTTATCGTTATGCATTTATTGCTGATGTTCAAATGATGTACAGAATGATTAATGTAGATGAAAGTCAACGTGACTTGCAAAGAATTGTATGGAAAAATTCTAAAAATGAAGATGTCAAGACTTATAGACTATGTACGGTGACATATGGTACAACTAGTGCACCATGTCTCGCTATGAGATGTTTCAAGCACTTAAGTGTAGATGGGAAACAACAGTATCCAAAAACTTCAACCATTGTTAAGTCAGACTCCTATATGGATGATGTTTTGACGGAAGCGGTGGATTTAGAGTCTGCGAAGGATCTTAAAGGGGAAATTAATGAAATGTTAGGAAGTTGTAGAATACATCTTCAAAAGTGGTGCGGTAATCATCCAGAGTTAATAGATACAGTTTCAGATGCCAATTGCTACGATTTTGATAAGCTGAGTGACACGAAAACTTTAGGACTTTTATGGAAGTTATAAAATGATGTTTTTGCTTTTGGTTTATTCTGTGAAGATCAACCTAAAGTTACGAAAAAACTGTATTATCTAAAAAAGCGCGAATATTCGATCCATTGGGGTGGTTTGACTCCATAGTAGCAAAAGCTAAAATTATTCTTCAGCGATTATGGAAATTACAAGTAGACTGGGATGAATTTCTACCTAAAAAAGAAACTGACGAATGGCTTCGGTTTATTCATGCCCTGAAGAAAATTAGCAACGTTTGCGTTGACAGATATGTTCTAATTGACACTCCAATTGTCAAGACAATTGTCGGATTTTCCGATGCTTCAGAAAGTGCGTATGGAGCTTGCATGTATATGGTATCGTACAATGCAAGAAATTCATCCTGCTCCAAATTACTCTGCAATAAAAGCAGAGTTGCTCCAATCAAAACCGTCGCAGTTCCACAGCTGGAATTGTGTGCAGCAGTGCTATCAGCGAAGTTGGTTGCAAAAGTGCTGCGAGTTCTCAACCTAAAAGATAATTTGCTTTACTTATACTCTGTCAGTACTATAGTGCTAGCGTGGCTTCAAAGATCACCATGTGAGTTAAAAACTTTTCTTGTTTCAAGAGTAGCTACCATTCAGAGATTGACTAATATCAATCGCTGGTTTCACGTAAAATAGGAAAAGAATGCGGCTGATTTGGTATCACGTGGTTTGGACCCTGCACAATTGATAAATAATGACTTTTGGTTTAACGGTCCACCTTTTCTAACGCAGGTCACTCCTAATTTTCCTTTCGATGATCAAAATGTGGAACTTGATGATGAAGCTTACCTAAAAGAGAATAAATGTTTGACTGTTGAAAATAATTAAACTGTAGTGTTAAAAAATGACTGTGATTTTTCTTTTATAAATGAATTTTTAAAATCGAGTAATAATTATGACAAAATTTTTCGCATACTTTGTTATGTTCGTGGGTTTATTCATACTTTAAAAAATTAAGATAATAGACTCACTGGAGTTATCACTTGAAAAGAACTATTTGACGCTAAAATTTTAGTCATTAAAGCAGCACAATTATCTTTACATGATAACTTACTAGCCCTTTTCGTTTATCATTTATGTATTTTAAATCTATTTATTGATGAAAATGGTGTCCATAGAGTAGGTGGTCGGCTTGGAAAAAAAAACATCTTTGCCTTTCAATTATAAATGTCCTATTCTCTTTCCCAAAAATTTGAAGCTAAGTAAAATTATTTTTCATATTAATCATTTAAAATTATTTGCATGCAGATTCACAAGCTTTATTAAATAATGCTCGCACAAAGTGCTGGCCCTCGGGAGGTAGAAATTTCGCTAGTAAATGTGTTCATTCCTGTCTTACTTGTTTTAACTGTAAACCTATTTTAACATCTCAAATTATGAGTAATTTACCTAGTGAAAGAGTAAATACGTTTCGTATGTTTTTAAATACACAGTTTTGGATCTATGCGGTCATTTCTACGCTAAGTTTAAAAATCAAAGAAAGGGTGTTTTGAATAAAGTTTACATTTGTATATGTATATGTTTTGTAACACGAGCAATTCCTCTCGAAATGCTCTCAGATTTAACTGCAGATGCCTTAATAGCAACTCTTAAGAGATTTTTTGCTAGACGCGGAAAGTGTTCCAAATTATTTACAGATAATGCGACAAATTTTTTGGAGCCAATGATCATAGGTTAAGCCGCTGGCAAAGAACCACTAAGAGAGTCCGAACTATTTGGAAAAAATGGACAACGGACTATTTTAACACACTTGAACAACGCTCAAAATGGATGTTTGCAAAAGATAATGTTAAATTCAGCTCCATAGTTTTGTTAAAAGGAGACAATTTACCATGTCGCAAGTGGTTACTTGGTAGGATTGTACAACTGCATAAAGTTTCCGATGATAAAGTTAGAGTTGTAAAGATTTGAAGTACAACAGGTGAACTTAAAAGACAGGTAAAATAAGTTGATCTTTTACCTACTGAAAATTGATTTGTGTTTAAAGCGTCATTTTGTGTTGTGTATTTTGTGATGAACTGTTTTTTACTTCTTTTCATTGATCTCTTTATAAAGTTTTCTTCAATATGAATGATTAACTTTTTGAAAATTTCGTAAAATTTATCAAAGCGGGCGGTATATTTATGCAAATAATAATGTAATACTGTAACCGCCGCTACGCTGCCCAAGTTTGTAACTGAAGTCTAATTTAGTCTGTCAAGGACTCTTTTTTGAGTGTGTAGTTATGGGTTTGTTTTTGCAGCACCAGAGTGTCGCTAATAAAGTTATTTTGTGCAAAAAATGTTAAGTGCTTTTTTGCCTTATATCTATCGAAGTTGGTAATTTTGTCCAACAAGCGCCCATGAGAACAACCGACATTTACAGTCACAATTCTTAGTATTTGGCTCTTATCATGCAAATATTATTTAGATGCATGCTTAAAGTATTCACTATGTACAGGATGTGTTTCAGTTTTGCGAGTTGTTGCTTTTGCTGAGTGCATTTGAAGTGGATCTCTGTAATTATACCCCTGGAAATAAGTTTTGCTTTAAGCATCACTCTTTGCTTTCGTGCACTCATTTCTTGGATATTTAAGTATACATATTTGAATACTTAGTGTTACTTTTATGTGTCTGGGATCAGTATAGAGAAAAAAATGATTCAATAGATTTGAAAAGACAGAAAACTGAAAAAGAAAGGAGAAATTAAATAACAAATTAGACTATTGTTAAAACAACTCTGTCCATCACATGACTTGAACCCTTGAACTATTGATCATGTTTTGGTTGAAGCTAGAATGGATACACCATCATCAACTCCGGAAATCTTTCTGAAAGTTAAACTACCGTAGTTCGGTCTTTCAATCGAGCTTCAATAGAAGTTCGAATAGATACTTCATCATTAGTATGAGAAAATGTTTCTGAAGATTACATTCCAACGACTAATTACTCAGCTGAAACTACGGAAAATATTTATGGTGCTCCCCTAACAGGAGTGAATAAACAAATCTTTACGATTTAAGCTTATGGCTACGAAACTTATGTAATGAACTGAGTTAATTTCTAGTTGAAAAGGGGTGTTACGTGTGATATAAAAGGGAAAAAAATGAAATGAAAACATCCTGCTGATGATATAAGCCACTATTTTTCTGAATATTTTTATTTCCGAAGATTATCAAATTCAGAAACTGAAGATCGTCGTCGACTTGTTTATTATGTTTACCAAAATCCTGTGTGTTTCTCTGAATGTTCTGCGACTTTTCATTTTCTGTGAAGATATGTAGTACTGGTTACGACGATTGGTAATACTTATCTTTCTTTGTATGAATCTTTAAAATTAATCAGTCAATGCAGAGAAACGGTAAAATTTGCAAAAAAAAAAAAAAAAAAAAAAAAAAAAAAAAAAAAGAACCCACCGCAGCATGCGGCTTTTGTTTTTCATAAAAAATCAGCTTTTGATTACAGTCATGTCTCGACTTACGTGAGGGATGCATTCTAAGACCCCACGCGTAAGTCGAAATTTCGCGTTATGGGAAAGAGTATGTAATTCGATTTTTTTGTTAACATACCCAATAGTTTTTGACATTTTAAACCCCCTTCAAACTGCTTTCGATCTTTTATTAACTAAAAGTTACCGTTCCTTACATAAAGAGTTGAATTTTTCTTCCATTTTGTAAAAAGCTGTATTATTCAACATATAATACTGTTACGATGCTCAAAATCAGTGGGGGAGAGAGACATCAAATAAAACGGTACAGTACGTACAGTATGTAGTAATAATAAAGCACTGCACTAAAACAGTTGTAAAGTAGATGCAATAGTTAAATAAAACTTATGAAAAATGTGGAGTTATTATTTATACACACTAACTAAGCAATATTTAGACTAGTGCGGTGTGGAAAATTGAGCAGTCAGTGATGCTAAAAGAATGAAAGTACATTCACGAAACCAACATTTAGCATTCGAAGAGGACACTTACCATCACGATTCCTTTTCAAATATTTTCGAATCGTGAACGAGGAATTCGCTTTAGTAAAATTCGTTACTCGAGAAAAAGTCGCGTTATTGCCATTTCGTGTAAGTTGAATCGCGTTGTAGCGGGAGTGGACTGTACTGCAAAATTTTATCTGAGTTTTTTTTTATGTAGCATACAACGTACATAATGAGCAGATAATAATGTGCTCATCTTCAATTTATTTTTCATTTTCGGATTTCAATAATTTGAAGCTAAACTCAGTCGAAATGAATCAACCGAAAGCGCTTCTTGATTATTTAATCGCCGGCATAGATAAAAAAATAAATGTGGTGGTGTGAAGGAAAGAAATGTTTTCCTGCTCCCTCGTATGAAGATGGATGATCACTGTTATGTTCATACAAATACATGGGGTTATTGGAAGAAAAAGGATGGAAACAAAGACCGGTAGCAGGGTTTTCGATGCTATGTTCAAAATTATTGTGGTCCCTATAGCCCATATAAATAGCATTTTCGTACAAATACTGATCCCGCTTTAAGTATTCGTTCCTTCCCCCCAAAAGAAAATGAATGAAGGATATAAAAGACATAGCTCGCATACACGTCACTGTACAAAGAATCCATGAAATAAGAAAAAGAAAACCCCCTGAATACATTAGTGTTAAACTTGACATTATTATTTTTTCCCGGTGAAGCACAATATTACCTGCTGTGCTTCATTTAAATGCATTCAATTTATTATCATTTTTTATTATGTTTATTAATTATTAAAAACAGTTGTTGCTCTATCACTTGCAGTAAATCGAGAAATTGTTATGTAAATATAATTTAACTTAGTATAAAACGAGTACAAGTTTTAGTGTATTTTGCTCGCTACTCTAAGACTGGCAACTGCTTCAGTTTTCTACAAAAAGATCGTGGTTCCCATCATAGTTTTAAAGACTATGTTTCTGAAGTTTAGAAAACGAAAAACAAAAGCCCCGTTTCAAGGAGAAGGACTACATTTTTTGACTAGACTTTCTTCAAAAGTACTTTCAATTCCATTTCTCGCAAAAATGAACTGCCGCTGCTTCACATAAAGCACCATGTAGCGACTTACAAAAAAACGTTTTAAAGCTCTTGCAACAGGAAGAAGGAAAAAATTAAAAATTAATTGCGATTCTCAGCATTTTTTCTTCTTTGAGTTCAAAAGGAGACCGATTTTTACAACATCAAAGGTGCACCTTTTGAGACCTACTTTTTTATAAATGAAAGACATTAAATCCTTTCTCTAAAAGGAACCTTTTGTTTAGCATAAGTTAAATAAAAACTTACATTGAGGATGAATTTAAAATTTATTCATTTAACTCTCCTTTTCACTATTCATAGCGTTATTTTTCGTTAAAGAAAAAAAGAACATTTGAGAAAGTTTTAACGAATGAAGGTACGCATGCATAGGAAATTGCCTTATTATTTTCATTTCAGTTTTGTTTTCTCGGGTTTTAAAAATGACGTATCATAAAGTAAGAATTTTTCCCTTCTCATTATTATAAACACAGTAAAAAATCCCTAAAATGCGTCCTCATTAGAACCTTTTCTACTGTTTTTTCATCAATAAGCAAAAGATCTTTTTAGTTCGAAGATGAATGCAAAGGAAAAAATAACAGTAATAGAAAAACTTTATTTAATAGTCAGTAGTAAAAAACAAGTATTTTGCTTCATTTTCCACCAAGGAAAATGTTTTATACTCTTTTTTAAAAAAATAACACAAAATGGCTGATCCGCAAAGATATTTTTAGTTTGTTTATTCACTTCACTTGATTTTTATTCATTTTTACTGCTGTTTGTAATCAAAGGTATTTTCGAATTCGATTAAGTTAAAAAAATAATAATTTCTCTTCGACCAAAAAGAAAAAAAAAAAAATAAAACTAACGAAACAAAACAAAACAAAACAAAACAAAAAAAAAAAAGAATATACTGAGGCATAAGAAATTAACTATACAGGTGCATTAATAATACCTAAAATAAAAAATTACAACTTTTTAAATGTAAGAAAAACGAAAGTTTCATTTTCCACTCAATGCACGAGACATTTCTTCATTTGTACCCTATTTTGGCTTGAAAAGTCCTTTCGCAGATTTAATGAATTCTAGAAAAAAGGCGACATGACACTCTTATTTTAAAAGTTAATATTCTGTCACTTGCTACGAACCATTCTGTTCAGATATAAATGAATTTTTTTTCAATCCTAACCTGTTTTTCCCAAATAGTTTGATGACTTTCAGAAAATCAAGTGCAGAGCCAAGTTTTCTCTTTGTGTTTTTACTGAGCAAAAAATCTGTTTTTTGTTACATACTGTAGTTTCAATAAACTTGTTATCAGCATATGATATTTAGGTTAATGTTTATCTTTTGAATGTCTAGTTAAACGTTTTTGTAAGAAACTTAAAATTTCTTTTTTTTTCAATCATGAAAAAGGACCATTAATAAGGTGACAATTTGATGTCCTTCCGTTACCAAAATACTGCATCTCAGTTAGTTCACCAAGAACCTACTGGGTATCGAAACTATTTTTTTTAAATACAAAGCTGAATTATGTACCTTGTCAAGAAGGCATAGTTATAATCTTCATGCATAAATGGCTACTTCTGTATGTATGTATGTCCGGGATAAGCTTCAAAACTACTGGCCCGATATTAACAATTTTTTCACCATAGATAGCTACATTATCATGAAGCAACAAAGGCTATAATGTATTTCTAAAAAGCTTAGTTTAAAAAAGTTATGATGGAAAACAGTAAATTTCATGTAATTTCTCCATTAAATGAATAAATATAAAACCCATTGTTACAAAAATTCGTTGCCTTACAACAGCAATATAAATAGTTATCATAATAAAAATTTTGAATCAAGTCTTCTCTGGAGCAAGCATGAAATTTATTGCTTTCTTAGGATTTTTATCCTCATCTATGCCAATAATCGATAACGGAACGAAGTAAAAAGACAATTGATTTTGGCAACAGTTTTAAAATAGAAAGTGTTTATTGTCAAAATTACACAGGCCTGCAATATTCGGGTCATGGAAATTGATTGTACGGTATTGAGTGACTTTTATTCTACTGGATGCGCTGATTTCAAGTATGACATCCATTTTTCGCAACCATAAAAATATTTTCACAAATTGGGCTTTAACATAGGGGAAAGTGAGGTAAAACCGGGAAGTCGGGAGCGAATCGGGCACCCCCTTTTAGACTCTGTAAGCACTGCAATCGCGTGGACAAGAGAGGAACTACCTTCCACCTTGATGAGGAAGCAGCGGCAATTAAATTAGAACGTAATAGACTCGCTTCTCCTGTGAATAAAATTCTGTTTGAATGGTTTTTGCTTAACATTTTTGAACAAAACTAGACTACATTCCTATTTTTGCAACAGTAAAGGTATGTAGCTCTCTTTGTACAACATTTAGGGTCAGACGGGGCAATTATGGGTTAAAATACCATGACATCTTAATATTTTCTTAAGTACAAAAGATAAAATGATTTAATTTTGCATGGAGTAAGTTCACACAATTTAGAAGTTATTCAAATAATCCCTCTCCCTAAAATTACATTATTATTTATTATATTTATATTAAATGAGTGACCAGGAATTACCCCGGATCGGGGCAATTATGGGTCACACATGGGGCAAATATGGGTCAACCCCTTTTTTTTAAGTAATCCATGTCAAAAGTAACTAACTATTCTAAATTATCATTTCTTAGCCCACTAAGAGACTTTTTAATGACAAAATGTTTTATGTTTAAGAAATAACACATTATAATTGAAATAATTTGATGTTACTCTTACTAGTCGACTACAATTGGCTATTGCTCTTTGCTCTAAGCCCACAATTCGATGAAGAAATTTCTTTAATAGTTGTATGCTCCCTTCATCATTCATGTTTGTATCAACTGCAAGGATTTTTCTTTTCAATTTCAATTAACTAGACTGAAAAAACAGCACTTATTCAAATTACTTCTAGAAATGTCTCGCTGAACAAACTAAAAGTTCCGACACCTTGTTCCAAAAAAATCATTTCTCCTTTTTCTTTGTTCAAAATTTAAGTTACTTTCCCATTGTAGAATATGTTGCTTACCATCATACACAACAAAGTATATCTGATTTTAAAGTACAAAATGAATTCGGTTATAGCACCAACTTTTAACATTTTAAAAACAGGATTGTTTTTGCAATTGTGTTATTGAAAATTCTTCCCTATTTTTGTCGTTGTCATAAACAATTCCAAAATAAGCTCATTTTGCATTTGAACGCTGTCTATATCAGCTTGTTGAGGTACTTTTTTTTCCAAGCAGGATTTTTCTCATTGACTACATTTGTGAATTCGATTTCTCTTGCAGTTACAAGATAGACAAGCGAGTTTTATTTATTATAACTATCGAATTTGTCTCCTTATTTGGTACTAAAGTAATTTGCATTAATTTGTTGCTTATTTTGCTTCTTGATGTGTGCCATAATTGCATGCTGACATAAGTTATCATCAAAGTTGAAATTGATTTGCTAGCCAAAAGGGCATGATATTTAAGCAGCAATTGAAGATGATAAAATATCTAATGTTGCACTAGGAGCATTAAAATTTCTTTTTAAGAGAGAGTTTGGCATAGAAAAGGATAAGTTGAAGTTAATACTTTGTTCATGTAGAAATAAATAAGAAAAACATCAAAAATATCAGAAAATATACTGACCCAGAATTACCCCGGTGACCCAGAGTTACCCCGCTAAACTGGGGTATAAATCAGCATACTTTTATGCCAACTTTTTTTTTTAAAAAGAAGAAAAAATGTATGTAGGTATGAAAAGCTTAGACCATTTGCTATTAAAAAATGGCACCAACAAAATTATTCCTTCAACAGTGTTTCACCAACACGAATCTTGAAAAAAATCATGATTTTACAAGGCAATCTTTTTTTAAAGATGTTTTTATAGAAGTGTGAAAACTATTTTTTCTCTCTTATTTACTTCACTGTTGCATTGTTTTTGACCTTGGTACAGGAAAATTGAATGTATAAGGATGACTTGGCATAATTTAGCTTTTTGGCAGAAACATTTTTTAACAGTAAAAAGTTGGGGACTATTATTTACCCTGGAAAAAGGGTGACCCATAATTCCCCCGTCTGGCCATAATTATCTTCATTATCATTCTGAGTAATTGTCTGTAGCGTTCTGTATAGTCATATGACGGCATATTTTATGGAAGCTGTACGTGCGAGGCGAAACCGGGTACTAACTGAGGGGCAAAACCGGATAGTACCCGGTTTTGTCCCTTGATTTTAAAAACGTAGTAAGTCTATTATATAATAATAATAAAACTTTTATTTGACCAAATTACTTTACAATGAGGTTACAAACCAAGATACATTAAACAAGCTTAATCTTCAGGCAACATTAGAGGAAAAAAAAAGAAAAATGATGGAAAGAAGACCAAAGATGGACGGAAGAAAAAAAAAACTTGAAGGAAAGATAAACGAATCAAAGAAAAAGCAACATTATAAAGATACCAAAAAAGAACAGAAAATATGCGTTCAAAAAAAAAAAAAAAAAAAAAAAAAAAAAGAAAAACCGAAGGAGCAAATGAGGGATGAGTCCAGTGAAGAGGATGACAATACTACCTGTACATTTACTGCAATGAACTTTACTCGGACTCCAAGGGTGATGAGAGATGGATCCAATGCATCCAATGTCGTCGTTGGGCCCATGAAAGCTGCTCTGGGGCCGAGGAGGAAGATAACTATTTTACTTCCGAGTTGTCTCAATAGGCATTATATTATAGCAAAAAATTAAAGGTAAAGACAATTAAATTTACTGACAACTCATTGATATGTGTCCGTTTATACATATTCTATTACTACGATAATAGTTAACATATGTCACTAAATAAAACTTGAATTTTATGGAAACTTTCAAAATTTTTATTTTCCCATTGCAGTAACATGTCTACCTAGTTTTACCCCACTAGTGGGGTAAAACTGGGTAAAATGACTTTTTTTACAAAAATAAATAATAAAAATTAAAAAATAAAAACACCTATGTTTTTGAAACTGTGGTTGCATTAATAGATAAGTAGTGCATACTTTTGCAAAATTTTGTTCCTTTATGTTAAAAACTGTGATTTCTGAAAGCCTGCAAACCTTAGGGTCCCGATTACCCCACTTTCCCCTATAGGGAGAAAAACCTATTTTTTCCTATTCTGAGAAAAAAAGCCTTTTCAAATTATGTGTAAGTTTTTTACTTACACTTACAAACGAGTTTATGCATCAAACATACTATTGGAAATCAATTACTGAACACATATATTAATTTCATAGAAATAAGAACATAGTAACAATTAATCATAACGATTCAATTATAACGGAAGGCAATCTTTTCAACTGGCGCTGTTTTTGCAGACAAAGACTACGTAATAATGTTTCTCGGCTTTCAGTTCACCATGTAACCAAAATATCGCATTTGAAACAATCTTGAAAACTTTTGTTAAAATGTAAAATAATCCGCTAACTAAATTAGGCAAATCTATAAACAGCACACAAACTTCCATTAGTTCGTCTTTGTTCACAATTTCAAACACTGGCCAAGTTTTGCTACTTATTTCGGAAGAAAATATTTAGCATCATTTTATGATCACAAAAAATATCTCAGTATTTGGTGACAATATCTCTTTGACGAAAATTTTGACGAAAAGTAACAGACAGTTTTACAAAGTAGGGAGTGGGAGCATTATCTAAGGTATCCTAAAACGCAAATTTTAAATCGCACCAAGAACCCACAATAATGGGGTCGTTTCCAAAATTTTAAAAGTATTTTTTTCTGAAAGAACATGTTTAAAAACATAGGATCTGACAATTTTTAAAATAATTTGCTTAAGCTTAATATAAAAAAAATTACTTTAATCGGTGCGCTTTCATTGTTTACGCTTCTGCCGATGACACCACAAATGATGAAATGCCATTCACTGTTGCTATTTACAGAGCAAAATATTTAATTTGCATCATTACTCACGTGTATTGGCAACGATATTGTTGACAGCAAGCGTAGAGCGCAATATTTAATTCGCTTCATGGTTATCATAATGGAAACTCGGTAGAAATATGCGTCAAACTGCATCATTTGTGACGTCATAAAGGCCACGCATTGTTTGAAAAATAGGGCATTTTAAGAAATTATTTAAAAAATAACTGTTGTTAAAATGAAAGTATTTTCTGGGTCAATGGTTTTTTTTTTGCTTATTCAATGAATTTCAGTGACTAAAAGTAGTACTTTTGACTAAAGGAAACAACCCCCTTGAAATTTCCCAAAACAACTAAAGCAAGTATAGTGGAATTACTGGCGGCTACATTTTTAAAAACCGTTTGTGTTTCAATAGCCATATAGAAAAAGCTTTAGACTATGTTAAAAAAAAAAAAAAAAAAAAAAAAAAAAAAAAACTGATAAACCTTTATAAATAAGTGATATTTCTTGTTTGGAAATTCTTAAAATTTTTTTTGAATAAATATCTTGCTGTCGTTTCTAACTGAATTCTATTTCGGTCTTTATACTTATTACTATTTTACTTTTATGGGTGAATCACATCAAAGTGGGTGTTTTTTTCTTTCAGTTAAAACAAAATTAACGAATGTAAGTAGCGATTGTTTCTCACAATTATTACTGACTCAGGCAGCGCCGGGTATTTTTGCTAGTTTTAATATAAATTCAATTTATATGGTTTTTAATGAAGTTAGTAGTCACACTTTAAACATATATAAGTGATATTTGTAAAAAAAGTACTTGTGCTTTTATTTAAAAAATAGAATTTTATTTAATCTTAAAAAAAAAGTTTCGTGAATTTATTTTCTCTATTGTATGTGATGAAAATCTTGAAAAATACAATTAAAAATCCTAAGCATGTAAAAATCATTTTTGTATGACATGTTTGTGATATGACAAGCCAACTGAAGGAGAAACATTTGCTTAAAAACTTGAAATTTATATTGGAACAATACAATATTGAAACCGCTTTCATATTTGTTGCCGAAAGTCACAGGAAAGGATTGTAGAGAGCATTGGTTTAACCGTTAATCGTACTACGAAGACATCAGTAAACTCAAAGATCTACTTTCAAATGATGGAGGAATATCTAATCTCAACCTGACACACAAAATATGTCCTATTTGAACCCTGTAACAAGCTATGCTATTTAACATAGTAAGTACTTCAACAAATTGAAGGAGATTTCACCTAAAAGTCAACAGACGGAGTAGAACTATAAATAATCCTCATAGATACAATAGATACAACAGTCAATGATCGAGTAACCCACGTGTTTCAACAATAAAACTCGAGCCACGGCATGATAATTTGATAATATGTTTCAGTAGTGTTAAACATGCAGGGAAAGACTTTACGGTGACAAAGCTGAACTCGATCCGGTAACTTAATTGTTTTACTGGTAAGTCTGTCATTTCAGGGGAATAAAGAAACTAAAAATGGTGAACAATGAATGCAACCTACTGGAGTTGCCTTCAATTTACGAGTTGAACCGTACAATGTCTGTGGGATCTCGCGTATGAGATAAATTTAATTTATCTACCAGTTTGTTGGTCCTCTCAGCTTCAATGAGATGACACCTGCCGCCAGCTCGGTTTCTTCCTGGTCCCGACGGATGAGTCAATTACAAGGACGAAACTGCAGTCTCAGGATATAATAACCGGGCTCTGGGTACATTGCCTGTAAAAAGCAATGTTCGAAAGAGTTTCTTGAAGACAAATATAATTCTCTTAAAAATCACCGCCACTAAGCAAGGGCTAAGACTGAACTATTAGAATATCAATACAACTCGATTTTGACATCCCAGAGAGTCCAATTTCAGTAAATGTTGAGAGGGAGAATAAAATTTAAGAATGAAAAGACATAGGAAAATTTACCAAATTTGTGATTGTTTGATTTTTAATCCATCGCTTTTAACAATTATACGTTCTTATATCACAAAAACAATATCATCTCGCCCATGCATCCACTAATTAATATCAATGTACGTTAATGAGTTAAATTTTCAGTAAAAAAAAGTCTTAAATTCCCTTTCAAAACAGATTAAAAAAAAAGTTTTTTTTTCACGATGAACATTAAAAAATCTTGATTCTTAAAACTAAGCATCGTTGTCTTAAAATTAAAGAAATGAATAAAAGTTTGAAATTTTTGTCTAACATGCGTAGTAAATAGAATTATTTCTGAAAATCAAGTTTTAAGCCAGAGAATTAATAACATAAACGTCATTGCAGCAACTACTATTGCAAGTTCATGCTAAAATGTACAGAATTAAAATTTGCAATTTTGAGAGTAATTAGAAAGGAAATAATTAAATGAAAAACACTTACATCTTACTTCTAACTCTATGTATTTTCTGAGTTAAATCTTTCTTTCAACATCGTAAAGCACTAAAAATAAAGAAAAAAGTACTTCTGAGCAGCATTCTTAATGTGCTAAAAACCATTTCTCAGCATTTAGTCAGCGAAATTAAATTTTAAAGGATCACGTTTACAAGGCAAGAGAAAAAACCCTTTTCGCAGACAAGACAGTAAATTAAATTCTTTTTTTATACGTAGAAGAAGAGGCACTGCTAAAAGTCTATCTAGTTTCCTGCTGTTTTAACTACTAAAGTCTTAAATGATACACACGACATTACGGAAACTTTGCCGTTAAGTTTTTGTAGACCATTAATAAAGATTTTAATACATAAATTTACAGCAGCTTTAGTAGAGTAATTAGAGCAGTAAAATGCATTTAATAATTCAAAGATCAATGTCAACAACTAAATTAAAACTACCAACAGTTGACCCTGCATTAGTATATGATACTTTTAAAGAAAAAATAAATTAACAAGAGAAATTACGACAATGTACAAAAATTGTAAAACGGTGTTTAAATTTTGCAATGGGTAATTTTCGGCTTATTCTTAGCTCATCTTTTGTCATCTGTGTTTCTGGTTGTTAATTTATTTTTATTTATAAAATCAATTCGTACCGCAGTGTCTAGTAGTGGATTTTCTTCAGTTAGACAATATTGTGCCGTCACATTCGGAATGTGGTTGTTTCCTTCAGTCAAAAGTTGTACTTTTTGTCACTGAAATTGATAGAATAAGCAAAAAAAAAAAAAAAAAAGAAAAAGAAAATTATATTAATTTGAATTTTTGGCATCTTGAATTCAAATTATGTTTTTCACAATCACGAGCGTGTGTGTGTATGTATGCGCGTGTGTGTTTGTGTAGGCGCATGTGTGTAGGTGCGTGTATGTGTGAGCGTTGTGTATGCAGTGCTGTGCGTGTAGGCATGTGTGTTTGTGTCTGTGTGCAGGCATAAGTGTGTGTAGGAGTGTGTGTTTGTGTGTAGGAGTGTGTGTATGTGTGTGTAGGAGTGTGTGTTTGTGTGTAGGAGTGTGTGTATGTGTAGGTGTGTGTGTGTGTGTGTGTGTGAAGGTGTGTGTATGCATGCGTGTGTGTGTAGGATATGCACGCAACCTGGACACGGTTTTCGGAAGAGGAGCAGCATCGTGAGGCGGCCGGTCGACGGTGATGCTGCAGAGGGTGCTGACGGGATAATAAAATCAGCGTAACGCAAAAACAGCCAAATGAGAACAATAAGCAATCATGATTGCTCAAAAAAAAAATTATTAATTTGAATTTTTGGCATCTTGAATTCAAATTATGTTTTTCGCAATCACGAGCGTGTGTGTGTATGTAAGCGCGTGTGTGTTTGTGAAGGCGCATGTGTGTGGGTGCGTGTGTGTGAGTGTGTATGCATGTGTGTGAGTTTTGTGTATGCAGTGCTGTGCGAATACGCGCATGTGCGTGTAGTTGTTCTTGTGTGTGTATGTAGGCATGTGTGTGTAGGAGTGTGTATGTGTAGGTGTGTGTGTGTGTAGGTGTGTGTGTGTAGGTGTGTGTAGGAATGTGTATGTGTAGGTGTGTGTGTGTAGGTGTGTGTGTGTGTAGGTGTGTGTGTGTGTGTAGGTGTGTGTGTGTGTGTGTAGGTGTGTGTGTGTGTGTGTGTAGGATATGAACGCAACCTGGACACGGTTTTCGCAAGAGGAGCAGCATTGTGAGGCGGCCGGTCGACGGTGATGCTGCAGAGGGTGCTGGCGGGAAAATAAAATCAGCGTAACGCGAAAAACAGTCAAATAAGAGCAATAAGCAATCGTGATTGCTTAAAAAAATGCCCCAGAAAATTCTTTCATTTTCCCAACAGTTTTTTTTAAATTAATTTTTTAAAATGTCCGATTTTTCAAACAGGGCGTGGTCTTGATGACGTCACAAATGATGTTCTTTGGCGCAGCTTTGTATCGCGTTTCCACGTTATGATAATCAAGAAGTGAATTAAAATTGCGCTCTACGCTTGCTATCAACCATATCGTTGCCAACACACGTGAGTAAAGATGCGAATTAAATATTTTGCTCTGTGAATGGCAACACAGAATGGCATTTTATCGTTTGTGATGTCACCGGCAAGAAATGTAAACAATGAAAGCGCACCGATTTAAGTATTTTTTATAAAAAGATTAAACTTAAGCAAATTATTTAAAAAATGGTGAGATCCTATGCTTTTAAACATGCTCTTTCAGAAGAAAAGACTTTTAAAATTTTGGAAACGGCCCTATTGTTTAATGAACTTTAGGTATGTGCAAAATGTAAGTTTCCGGCAGGTGTTGTGCATAATTGCATTTATTTCAAAGAAAGAAAGTATAATGTTAGTCATATTTTTCGACAAACGTAGGCAACCAAACGTTGTAAATCCACATTCTGTAAAATGAACTGGCAGTATTAAGGTTTAAAGCATTTTTTTTGCAAATAAATTAACTACCATTAAACAGCGGTAACGTTTTAGTGTAAATTACTTCCTTAATCCGTTCAAGATAATTTGATCTTCTTAAAATGATTTCGTAAATTCTTTGGATTTTTGGGTTTCACCAATTACTGACTGAGGTTTATTTTCACAGAAACAAAACATTGCATTTACTTAAAATACATGCGTATTTTGACTAAAAGGTAACTTTTTATTT
The DNA here is from genome assembly GCF_026930045.1 of Uloborus diversus. NCBI lineage: Eukaryota > Metazoa > Arthropoda > Arachnida > Araneae > Uloboridae > Uloborus > Uloborus diversus. Next base: position 204,886,323 of record NC_072731.1, read on the forward strand.
AAACTTCACGTGCCTGTGATTTATCAAAAGGTCATAAGCTTCTCATTTCATCTTGCTAAGCCTTCCCCCCCAAAAAAAGCTACTTAATGAGACGAAATTGAAGAGATTTAGTTCCTAAATAATTGCATAAAGCAGATGATTTCGCTATAGTGCGAGCAATTCTAATTTCAGAAGATTTACTGCGGCTCTAGTCAATGTCTGAGAATATTTTATTTCCTTCTGCAATTCTTTTCCGTATCTATTATTTCAGATTTCACCCCGCGGAAAACAATAGCTAACGATTTGACATTTTTTACAGGCAATTAGGTGAAGAATGATATGCATTATTTGCAATACAATAGTTTATTTTAAGCCTTTTCTTGAAATAATATTTCACTAATGAAATTAAACCAATTCTAGTCACAATTACTCAAGCTCTAAATATGAATACCTCGAATTATACCTTGTTCTTTTGTTAGAGTGAGGCATAGAAATTCCGTTTTAATAATAATATGTTAATTTTTATTATCTTCGTTTCTTTGATTTTCTCATTTAATAATGTAAGCTACTACAGTTTTCAGATTTTCTCAGTGCATGAGATAACTTTTCATGTTCATTGAAATTTTTCTTTTCAAAAGATATCCCGCTCGTTGCACATAACGCATAAATGCTCTCACAAATTGTTTTTATTCTCACTTTTGAAATGAAACTTTTTATGCGAGGCCTTAGAAAGTCTGATTTGCAACCTTTTTGTGTGACGTAAGTGATTTAGTTGCTTTTCGTGTGACTGAAAGTCGCACATGCGCTCTTCCCGCTTTCTCGTTAACCGTGTTTGCAGGTACTGCGATGAGGCGGCACAACGCATAGTGGGGCGAAAACACCAAAAAGCGCTTAAAAGTGTTTTTAAATCACTCTCGCTTGCTTGTTTACACAGGCATGTTATTATGGAGTTTTTTTCGATTTATTTGGGCTCAGGGTGCAAAGTTCGCAGGTTTACGCAGCTAATTCCTTTTCAGGGTCTTTCTATAGACCATTTATGACTAATTATTATTAATTTCTAAGAGGACTTAAGTGGACTTTTTTTGTAGTGTTTTGAAAAAAATAACCTTGAATTCCCAAGTTTTCGGTGCTGATCAAAACCAATTTTCGATTTAAGAATTCGATTACTACTTTTTTTTCGTCTATTACTATCGTTGGACACGAGAGAAATTAAATATACCCGCCTTTAATAAGAAACAAAAATTGTAGACTGCTTAAAAGCTATTTTTGTAAATTCCCGCACTCATGGTTTTTCAACTTTCTAAAGGCTCCCTACATCTCTGTAGTGGACGAAGAGCTCTGAAATTCTAGTTCTGATTGCCTAAGAGGTAGGCCTGTGAAAAATTTAATAATACTCAATTGAAATGTCAGTAATCCAACGTTATTAAGCACAAAACTTGCAAATGATTGCAGACACGTGTTTCGGTGTTACAAGGAACACCTTTTTCAATGCAAAGAAGTGTGAGCTTTTGGATGAAAAGTCATCCGAGAAAAGCAACACGGTGGAACAGGAGGTAGTATAAATATCAAAAAATAGAAATTAAACAAAACAAAAAAGATAAAATGACACATGGAGACAAAATTTATTATATAATTCCATCAGGAAAAAACCGTTAAGTAATAAATTTTAAAAGAAAACCCATAAACAATGCAAAAAGTCCAAAAATGAAACCACTCTGAATAAATTAGCAATAAATTTACCAGCGGGAAAAACTACGTATGGAAGCAATGTATCAAATGGAGAAATGCAGAAAAAACAGAGTGAAGGATAAACATATTGGAATTAGTTAATCACAAAACGAAATAAGAAAGCAAAAAATTAAAAAATAAAAGTAAGAAATGTACGACGTTTACATAAAAATAATAGAAAATCTAAACCAATTTTAACAAAGGAGTCCACACAGAGGAAAAATAGGGAATTGCAGTAAGATCTTTAACTAAATTAGAACGGTTCCTCAGGATGTGAAAAGATTGGTCTAATATATGGAAAAAAAAAAACTTTTAAGCGCTTTTTGGCGTTTTCGTCCCACCGTGCGGCGCGTCGTGGCAATCATTGAGTACAGCAGTTGATTTTCAACAGAGCATCCGTTGAAACACGTGAGTAAGACCAACGCATTTCGAGCATTGTTCACTGGTCTCGTTTTTTATAATCAGTTTTCTCCATCAAAACATACAATTTTGTTGTGATGCCTGAAACATCTCGGTCACTCTATACGAGCTCGATGGGTTTGAAACTCAGCACTCTGCAGATTGAGCCACTTGAGTCTCTGTCATATTGCGCTGTGCAGTTATAATTAGTTTGTGTACGAAACCGTGTTGAATGAAATTGGTGTATAAACTTCAGACGCGTATTTTGATTCATGTTTTACTGTTTCATATAATAAAAGGGGAACCTTTCATTCGTTCACATTTAAAACAAGCTAGCTATAAAAAATGGGTTCTTAACGAAAAATATTCTTAACGAAAGGTGGTGAATTTTTAAAAATTTTTTGTCATACATTTCTTATGTGCAAACAGTTAATACTTCATTATACACGAATAAACGGAAAGTCTTTAAAAAATATAATTAATTGGGGAAAATTATTAGCATATTGATAAGCAACATTTCAAAACGTTTTGGACATAATTTGTACTGTTTTCCGGAGAATGACTCGAAATCATTATTTTATAGTTTTTATGTCACAAGACTCATTTAGCTTCATATTTTTAGTTAGAGAGTCCATGCTTCTTAACGAGTTCTTACCTTTTACTTTTGAACAATGGGGCTCATTCAATTCAAGAGCGAGAGATGAAAAAATTATTCCCCAAGAAATTTTAATCTTCAATGAATTAAAAACATTCATTTCAGATCTCAATACTGTTCACTTTTATAGATGATATAATCGTTAAGCCATTTTTATTTTTCCATGATAATTATTTTTCTCACATGACAATTTTCATTACAAAAAGCTAAAAAGTTTAAAAAAAAATGTTTAAAAAATAAAATAATAAATGTTGAACGGATGAAAACAGAAAATAACGCTCATGACGAACTATGTTTGCAATTAATCAATGAGCGCAAGATGTTTACAAACTTTATTATCGCAAAATCTTTATTAGATTAGTGAAACAAGGTGTTTATAGATTGAAAAAAAGAGACTTCGTTGTCTTGAGGTAAATTTAATTGATTTGCTAACGTTTGCGGACGGTTCTGTATTTTGATATCATGACACACATTTCGAAGAATTGCCCAAGTTTTAAATCATCAGAAGATATTTATCGATGGTAATAAGCAAATATTTCTGGTTTGGCTTTGACCTTATTTAGTTTGGTTATTTAAATGCTTATCGTAAGCTTAAACGTTTTTTGTTTCAAAAGAAAAAAAACATCTAAATTTTGTCTTTCTAAATTTGTTTATCACATTTTCAATAGCGTAATAACCATTCATCTTTTGCCGCTGTGAATTCTTTGATGGATCTTATTAATGTATTATATATTAATGAATGCAAACGAAACAGAAATATCTATGCCTAGCCATAAAAGTAAGATGTTTAGAATAGTGCTGTTGATATTTCATTAAAGGTCAATATGAAAAAGGAAACAACGTATAAAAATTTAGTAAATTCCCTTCCCTAAAATTTTAAGGACAAATAAAATTAGAAAACACATTCATCCAAGGTAACTTTGAACAGAACATTCTCTATTTTAAACCACCAAAATCACATTTAAGTAGCGTTAATGTATTGTTTTTGGTAAAAAATAAAAGAAACACTCTTAAACTAGTTCACAATTATCCAAGATTACAAAATATTAGCTATTAATTTCATTTAAAATTAATTATTAGGCTGGTTTCAGCTAACCTGACATTTGGGTTTATGTACTTAAAGTACTTAACTAATGTACTTAAAGTACATACACCTAATAATGATCAGCATTAATAGAAATCGGATGCAAAATAAAGTTAAATAAACAGCATGATTCATTATTTCATCAAACAATTCCAAACTACCAAGTCCTAATGCTGATATACACCCTCACACAAGAACACCTTCACCGTCCTGATTAACTGGTCCAACTAAGTTCTTAAGATTAAGTTCCTAATTTTTTCTTTTATTTACAATTATGCAACAATTTAACCAAAAATGTTAAAAGCATTTTCATCTGTAAGTAAGACGTAATTCCGAAAAGTCTTGAGCTTATTTATCATTGTTTTTGCGACGAAAACGTAAGCTTTCTGTTTTTCGCACGACCAAGAAAATTTCTGCGGGAAGCGATTCTATTTAATCCAGCTAATCAGAGAACTTGGCGAACAATTTTAGGTGAAAATTAAATGTAAAATTTTTCATTCAAGTCTGCAGAAATTTTTACAGCACTCAAATGTGTATTTTTCATAAATTTTTTAACTTTAAATCTCCAATCACGCTTTGTCAACTTTACCGGTTAACCTTTTCTTCCCTTGTTTTCGGTCGAATTCTTTTCTTAAAAGCATTTTATCAACCACTTTACTATAGAATGGATTAAATTAACTAATTTAGAGACATTTCAAACCAATTTTACGCTACTGTGAGGAAAAAATTGAAATTTTAAATGGTGTTTGTTGTTTTTTACAAATACCAGCCATTTTAGAGTAATAAGCACAATATTAAGGAATAAATAAGCAAAAAATTAAAGCCAAATGACCTTTAAGGGTCAGCCAAATGCAAAACTAATAAAAAAAACGACATTTGATAATTTTAATCATGAATTTATTCGAAAATATTTGAGTGTACGATGACTTTTGTGCCGTGTAATTTCTGTCTCTTCGTTTTTTTACCTATTTCAAAAAGAAGATCCGTCAATATTTTGAAAAAACTACAGGGTTTTCTTTAGAATGACATAGGAATGATGTGAAAAAATATTGGACTTCATATTCGAAGTCAGTTTTACGTTATTTTGGTTTTACTAAAAAATTTCAAAGTGTACGAACACTTTTGGGAGCCACTGTACAGTGTACATACATTAAGTCTCAGTAGGAATTAACTTTTATTTGAAAACAAATATTGTTTGTTTAATATTAAAAAAAAAGACTTTTTTTATAACCGTAAACAAAGCATTTCATCATTCACTATTGCAAGCACACCATTTATTCCTAACATTCGCTTTTCTAATTGAAGTGAAAAATGATTGTTCCAAGAACATTCATTTCTCTAATTGAAATTACTTTTCATTTTAATGCACCCGACCTAGGAGACGCATTTCTTGCGCCATAAAATAAATTAACAATGAAGCATGCTATAAATGACCGCGTGTTCATTGATTCTCCGATATCATCTGTCACAAAGAAAATGCATCGAAAACAAATGGAATGCATTATTTCCCCGTCATTCCCTCTCAAAGCTCTTATTAGCATCCACTCTTCTTTGAATGGATGAGATCCATTTAGTCCCATCGATTGGCGAGTGTTGTGATTTCGCTCCACGACGCGATTTCGATCGTTTCCAGAGATTAAACTTTAATTGCTCTCGGAGCAGTTAAATTGCGATTCGAGACCGTTCAGTGTCTGTGTGTTAAGAAACGAAAGAAATTGGCGCCGCCGTAAATTGGTTTTTCGGTGAAAAATTGGTCACTGGAATGGATTTTCTGGAGTTCATTCCGCTCCGCGATGGATAGCGATGTTTTTGCCTCCTTTTTCTCCTACTCTCGCTCAAATTCTTTCCAGATCTTTTGAAAAGTAAACTTCGGAAATTGGACTCGTTGTGAAAAATGACGATAGCAATGGGAGCTCGTTACCAGTGAGTAGTATCAAAATTTGGAATGTGTAGTTAATCGAAAATATATTCTGTACCCGCTGGCGCAGGCACGGTATACGAAACTATTTATCTATCTATATCTGTACTTGTGCGAATAAACGTATATGAATGTATATTCGAGGAATAACAGTCTATTAGTTTAAAACATCTTTAAATTTACTGAACAAAAATTGCTGAATCTCTTACCGTCACCAAACTACAAAAGTTTTCATTGCAAAAAACATTTCAGCTTTAAAAACTTTTCGTTCAAAGTTAAACATTTTTGGACTTAGCGATCATTTTAATCAACATTAGAATCCTTTCTTGATCATTCAACAGAGAAGCAGACATTTTTTCTCGCTCGTGACAGCTGATATATTTTATCAAACAATACATTTTTTTAAAGATATTGAAGGTTAATTACTTTTTAAAATTACAATTTTATATTTTTGCGGTAAGATTTCCATCTTTTGTCTAAGGATTTGAAGGTATAATAAGTTTTTATTTATTCTTATTAATCTATCATTATTTGTACCGCCCTCAGTAGAAATATATGGCCTTAGGAGTTTTAGGAGCGCTAGGACTTTTTCCTTTCTACTTATGCCGATTTTTTTCCTTTTTGTTACTTTTGATTTTCATTATTTTTGTCTTGGCTTTACATCCCGGCTTTCTTGACAATTTCTTCCAGCTTACTTGCTTTTGGCTTTATATTTTAAAAATATTGATGATAATAGCACAATGTCATCTGCATAGTCAAGATCTTCAAGGTGGTCCTGTTATCTCCATCATTTTCCAGTTTTACAAGTCAAATAAGTCAAGTCAACGTAGCAGAAAAAATAGTGGTTTTCCCCTGAAATGCCAATTGTAGTTAAGTTTATTGCATAAAAATGTCGTGCTATGATGTCACTTTATTTTGATGTCATCAATCAATCTCTTACTTTCGTCAACGTTGAAGTGAATGCATTGCGGTTTTCATGAGGAATAATTTTATTTGGCCGAGAAGAAATTTAAAAAAAATAAATAAATATCCTTAGAATTAATTAGATTTATTGTGTTTTGTTTTATTCAAACTATTAAATCACTTTCTTTTTTATATAAAGTAAAGAACTGTGTTTTTTGATACAAATCGGTAATGTTATCACTTTGCTTTTAGAGGACTAAAATTTATTTTAAATAGTCCTTTTTTTGATAACAAGTAAACGATTGCTTCTATATTCAACAAGAGCCTTTTTCGTAGTATTGTCGAAATTTTTTTATTACTTTTAATTCAGTATCATTTTTATATCGATGTCTAAAATCGCAATTTTTTTTTCTGTATCTATTCATTTGTTTTTTACCTGTTCAGTATTCAACGTTTATAATGGAAGAAATTTTTACTGCAGTTCCGTTCCGCATCTTTCAACACATTGAAAAACGATCCATGATTTTAAAAATTTCTTGTAGAGACATTGATAGCCGAAAATCACTGAAGTATAAGACCTAGTGTTCAAGCTTTTTAACTTTAAGTTTAACTGTAGGTGGCGCAGTTGGGACACCGATATATAGTCCATGTCTGTTTAATTGTCGGACTTGTTATTTTGTTTCTTCTGAGTTCTTGTACTTAGTTTATTTAGCCTTGTTTGAACTTTATCTCTTAACTCTTGAATTGATATAATTAACTTTAGTTTCATTAGTATTATTTACAAAAGTTTTAGTTGCTTTTAATGTTTTAAGTAAAATAAATTACGTTTTTATGAACTTTTTTGAGTTGTGGACTGAATTGCAAATTATCGGGAGATATCACATGTAGTTACGATACATGTTTTTGGTGACCCGGACGTGATATTGATGCAAGAAAAACCTGTACAGCGAAGGTAAGCTGTTGAAATATATTCGTACTAAAAACAACGAAGTCTTTTGAGAATGGAATCAGTTGACAAATTGAAAGCTAAGCGACAATACGTGCGTGCAAGTTGCACTAAATTACTTACAAAATTAGAGACTGCTTTAACTAGTGGTATTGAAGAAACTGATGTGGAAGAACTTTTGGAACTTAATGAACATTTTCTTGATAAAGAAAACTTGTTGAAAACATTAAATTCGGAAATTGAAAAGCAATGGACTGAAGCGGAGGGCTTTGAAAAAGAACTTGAAACTTGCGAAAAATATTCCGAGCAAATTTTGTCTGCCAAGTTTAAAAATAAACAGCGGATTAAGAAGTTAAATAAGGACAATAGTTGCAACGAAAGTGCTTTGTTGAACTCGACTGTTTCTGAAACAGGTGCTTCTAACATGAAATTGCCTAAGTTACGAATTGATAAATTTTCTGGTGATCCTAGTTCATGGTTAGAATTCTTTAACAGTTTCCAGACATCAATTCATCAAAACAAATCGCTGAGTAAAACTGAAAAATTTTCCTACTTGAAATCACTGTTAACTGGACAAGTTTACAATGTTGTAAAAAGATTTCAACTTTCTGAAGAAAATTACGAGTCGTGTCTTGAGCTTTTGAAGCAGCGTTTCGGTGAAACCGATCTTATTATAAACACTTACATGAATAATCTACTGAACCTTCAACCCGTTAAAAATTCTTCAAATTTAAGTGGTCTACGGGAATTACACGACCAGTGCGAAGTTAACATTAGAAGTTTGCAAAATCTTGGAGTCACATCTGGTTCATACGGTCATTTATTAAATCCAATTCTTATGAAATTACTACCTCAAGATATGATGTTGGATTTTCATCGTAAGTGTAAACCCGAAAGCGGTAAGGACGTTTCTGAATTGCTTAATTTTTTGAGAAATGAAATTAAATGTCGTGAAGTAATGTCGACTGTTTATAACTCTTGTAGTTCCAGTAAAGTATGCAGTGACTCTAGGGCTAAACCTGATAATGGTCAAAAACAGAACCCACGTTTTGGGAAGGGAAACATTTCAACAATGACTTTAAATACATCTCAAAATGTACTACCAGAAAAATTGTTTTGTATATTTTGTAAATCACATAATAATCATTTTTCTAATAATTGTGACGTCGTAGCAGATAATGTTAAAAGACAAATACTCAAGAAAGAAGGTCGTTGTTATAAATGTTTTCGTAAAAACCATCTTTCTGCTGAATGCAGAAGTAAAATTGATAAATGTAACTTTTGTAATGAATTTAGTCATAACAAATTGTTTTGCAAATTAAGTCAAACTTCTAGCAACAATCTTAATACAAATACTCTAGTGTCTCTAACGCAATCTGAAACATCTAAGGAATTTAAAGCGACACTTTTGCAGACTTGCATTATTGCTATACCAGCAAATAGCGGTAAAGAACTAGTAAATTGTTTTATTGACCCTGGAAGTGAAAGGACATTTTTGACGAGAAAACTTGTAAACTCTTTAAAATTAAAACCAATTAGGAAAGAAAAACTAATGATCTATTCCTTTGGTCAGCCTAAACCCCAAGAAATTATTTATGATGTTGTGTCAGTGGAGTTACGCAGCATATTTAATTCTAGTTCCCTGAAAATTGAAGCTCTAGTTACAGATGTTATTACTTGCGCAAAATTGAAACAAGCTCCTCGCGACCTTCATAGACTTCTTTGCTCACAAGGGTATAAATTGTGTGATCCTAAAAGGGAAGATGAAATAGGAATCCTGTTAGGCTCTGATTATGCTTGGCAAACTATGAGGGGTGAAGTTAAACAGTTACCGGGTGGGTTGTTTATTAGTGAAACTATATTCGGACATACTGTTCAGGGCCCATTGGAATCGGAAAACTTTAACTCAACAGCGGGAGTGCATTTTATGAGCACCGCTGATGCAGAATTAAACAATGAAATAAAGAAATTTTGGAGTTTGGAATCGCTAGGCATAATAGCTAACGAGGCAAATAATTCAGATTTGGCTATCGTGAAAGATTTCGAAGAAAATCTAAAATTTGTCGATGGTAGGTATGAAACGAAACTTTTGTGGAAACCCCATGAACTTACGTTAAGCAATAATTTTAAGATTGCAGAGTACCGTTTCGAAAATTTAAAGCCTAAATTATATAAAAACGAATGGTTGCTGCAAAATTACAATGCTATTATGCTAGAACAGTTAAGAGACGGTGTAATTGAATCATGTAAAAATGAAACGCGTGATACGAAAAGTTATTATATGCCGCACAGACCTGTAGTAAGAAAAGAAAAATCAACGACAAAGGTTAGGATTGTTTATGATGCCTCATCAAAATCAACAAATTGTAACTCTCTTAATGAATGTCTTGATTCGGGACCGAATTTGAATCCAAACATTTTAGATGTCATATTAAAATTTCGAAAAAATAAAATAGGATTTTCCGCTGATATCGAGAAAGCTTTTCTCCAAATTAAAATTGCAGAAGAAGATAGGGATTACTTGAGATTCTTATATTTTGAAGATTGCGACAGTAGCAAAGAAACCAAATCTTATCGAATGACTCGTGTCCCCTTTGGTGTGACGAGTAGCCCCTTTATTTTAGCTTCCACTATTAAGTATCATATAAAAAAATACGAAAAAAGTAATTTTGAAACATACAACATGCTTAACACTTCACTTTACGTGGATGATTTATTTTTTGGTTCCGAAACTGTTGAATCTGCTGTTAAATTGTCCACTGAAGCTGTTACGATCTTGAAAGAAGCGGGTATGAATCTTAGAAAATTTCAGACCAATTCAATTGAATTAAATGAATGGCATAAATCTGACTTTTGTGTAAGTACGGAGGAAAATACAAAAAAAGCCTTTTCAAGTATTAGGTATAAATTGGGACACTGATAATGATGTTTTAGGACTGGAGCTAATGCCTCTATTAGACATGTTACAAAAACCCTTAAAATATAGCAAACGAGTTGTGTTACAGACAGCGGCTAAATGCTTTGATCCTGCTGGATTTATTTCTCCTTTCCTAATTCGAATCAAGTGTATTGTACAAGAACTGTGGGAAATGGGACTTGATTGGGACGAAACGTTCAATTCAGAAATTAGGAAGAAGTGGTCTGAATGGTGTTCTGAGCTAAATGTATTAAGACATTTTTCAATTCCAAGATATTATTTTACACATTCTTCCGAAGTAGTGGAAGAAACACTACAGTTGCATATTTTTTCTGATGCTACCCCAAAGGCGTACGGGGCAGTAGCCTATTTTAGATTTATTTCTAAAAATAATGTAATTGAAACAAGTTTTGTTATGTCAAAATCGAGAGTAGCACCTCTGAAAAAAATAACTCTTCCAAGACTTGAATTGATGGGTGCTGTAATTGCAGCACGCCTAGGAAAATATCTTGAGAATTTATTTAGTGTTCACACTATTTTCCTTTGGACTGACAGTACTATTACTTTTTGCTGGATTAAAGGATCTGCTTCAAAGTGGAAACCGTTTGTTTCCAATAGAACTGTTGAAATTCAAGATTTAACATGTCCCCAAACTTGGCGATTTTGTGATATCAAGAGCAATGCAGCAGATTTTATTTCCAGGGGCTGCAAAGCTGAAGAGTTAATTAGTAACAGAAAATGGTTACACGGTCCTGCTTGGTTATCAGAAAACGAAGAATTATGGCCCAAACTTCAACTTAAAGAAAGTGAAATTGATCTAGAAGCTGAACGAAAGAATGTCAGAAATTGTACAGCAATTAATCTAGTTCATTCTGGACAAGAAAAATTTAACCTCTTGACCAAATTTTCTTCATGGTCGAAGCTTTTGCGAGTTACCGCATGGTGCCTACGGTTTATTACTAACTTGAAATTGAAATCAGTTTCTGTCACAAAACGTGATTATTTGACGTGCGAAGAATTGAAAAAGGCATCGGAAGTAATTATAAGAATTATTCAGGAAGAAGAATTTTCGGAAGAAATAAAATGCTTGAAAGAAGGAAAACCGATTACTTCTAATAGTAAAATTAGTTCACTAAATCCATTCATAGATAAAAGTGGAATACTACGAGTCGGGGGAAGATTAAAAAATGCAGAAATAGCTGAATCACAAAAATATCCTATTCTTCTACCGAAAGGAAATTTTATCACTAATTTGATAATAAAGTCTTATCACGAAAAACATCTTCATTGCGGAGTCCAACTGCTGTTATTTTTACTAAGAGAAGAATTTTGGATCATCAATGCTAGAATTGAAATTAAAAAATGAGTTTGGAAATGTGTGAAATGTTGTCGATTCAGGGCAAAGACGCAATCGCAACTAATGGGTGATCTACCTACCAACAGAGTTATTCCTAGTAGAATTTTTTCTAGAACTGGAGCTGATTTCACTGGACCATTCCTTGTGAAAATAAAGAAAGGAAGAGGAGTTAGACCAACTAAATGTTATGTTTGCATTTTTATTTGCTTCGCTACTAAAGCTGTACACTTGGAATTAGTGGGAGATCTGTCCAGTGAATCGTTTATTGCAGCTTTAAAAAGATTTACAGCAAGAAGGGGAAAACCCGAAGAAATAAGTACGGATTGCGGTACCAATTTTGTAGGCGCTGATAGAATTTTGAAGAAAGAAATTTCGATTCTAAATTCAAGTCCTGAATTCCGTAACTGGATTTTGGCGGAAAATATAAAGTGGAATTTCAACCCCCCATCAGCACCACATCATGGAGGACTTTGGGAAGCGGCCGTTAAGTCCATGAAATATCACTTACGCCGAATGATCGGTTGTCAAATCCTCACCTATGAGGAATTCCTCACGCTGATCACTCAAGTTGAAGGGTGTTTAAATTCAAGACCGATTACCCCAATTTCTAATGATCCTAATGAGTTGGGCGCCCTCACACCGGGACATTTTCTTATTGGGGCACCTTTGACAGCAGTACCAGAACGGGACTTGACTTCGAAAAAAGTAACCCTTCTGCAAAGGTGGTTGTTAATGCAGCAAATATTACAGGGATTTTGGAAACGTTGGTCAAGTGAGTATTTATGTCAGTTACAGCAACGGGGGAAATGGAGAAATCCCTGTGAGAATCTTCATATTCATGACTTAGTGTTGATAAAAGAGGATAATCAACCACCATTGACTTGGAAATTAGGTCGCATCATTAAACTTTTTCCTGGAGCAGATGCGAAAGTTCGTGTTGTTTCAATCAAGACATTAAATGGTGAATTGAAACGTCCAATTACGAAATTGTGCAAATTACCTATTGATAATATTGAAACTTGAAAAAAAAAAAAAAATTGATTATTGTATATGAATTTATTATGATTATTAATTTTATAGGCTAATCTAGTTGATTGCTTTGAAATATTGATTTAATTGTGATTATTTTGATATGAATGTTTAATTTGCTTAATTTTAAGTTAGCAGTTAAAGGAATTATTGCTTTAAAATATTGAAATTTTAGGTTTCAGTTTTTGGAATATTAAGAATGATATTCATCCGGGGGGAGGATGTTCAAGCTTTTTAAGTTTAACTGTAGGTGGCGCAGTTGGGACACCGATATATAGTCCATGTCTGTTTAATTGTCGGACTTGTTATTTTGTTTCTTCTGAGTTCTTGTACTTAGTTTATTTAGCCTTGTTTGAACTTTATCTCTTGACTCTTGAATTGATATAATTAACTTTAGTTTCATTAATATTATTTACAAAAGTTTTAGTTACTTTTAATGTTTTAAGTAAAATAAATTAAGTTTTTATGAACTTTTTTGAGTTGTGGACTGAATTGCAAATTATCGGGAGATATCACATGTAGTTACGATACACCTAGAATGTTGAAAGAAGAAATTTGAAACCGTTCGTGCAATAAGTCAATATCCAATTTTCTAATATATTTTTTAAATTGTTTGGATATTAAGTGGTCTAAACCTTTTAAAAGTTATTTTTGAAATAATATTTAAGGCGTATTCAGAACTTGTGAAAGACCTAGCGTTATAAATCTTAATGCCGATACACAAGAAAGTCGTTTGTTTAGTTCTGGCTTACTGCTGATAAGACGACTTGCTTCTTGGACAGAAATATGTTAGTCATTTCTATTGATTAGAGATTTACTTGAATGCCTATTCGGAATGTATGAATGTTTTAACATTTAATCACTTACCCTTCTCAAACTTCGAGTTTTTTCGTCGCCAACACAAAGTTATTTATTTAATTATTCAAGATTTAAAATGAAAGTAAAATTTTATGTACTCATACAGTACTCTTTTCAGCTAAGACATGTACATATATCTACGGTAACACTATTTGTCTGCAGATAACTTGGCTGTCTTTTCGCTGATTTTTCGGTTGCTCTTTTGTAACTTCTTAACCAGTTCTGGATATCTATTTTCTTTGATCAAATATCAGTTTGACGCCTCGACAAAATGAGTATCATATTCTGTTTTGAAATTTCAAAGATTTTGTTAACAATAACAGCAAGGAAGACAAAATTAAGCTATTTACTTCAATCATGAAATAAACAATTAAAAATTATTGTAATCTAAACTTAATTTACAAATTACTTCATAGTAATCAATGATACTCTGATGAACATTTTACTATAATTATTTGGGAAAAAAATCCTGAGCATCAAATATTACTGTGCACAAGCTAACTAGGAATCTCAAACAGATTTTCAGTTCAAGCAGATTAATTCTTCAAAAATTTTTCTTCAAATGTACAAGGTGATAAATTCGAAGTACACGTTTGTTTTTCATATTACCCGTAAACTTGAACGGCATGACAACTATTCTAAACTGGGAAGTTTAGTTGTTTCACCCTACATGAACGTGGGACTTGTTTTCTAACACAGTTAAACTGTAATAATTTTATTTGCGAGGTGAAACAGAAATGGGTAGACAAAATGTACTTATTCTTGTGATATAGTTTAACAAGTTAGTTGAATTTAATTTTTGCGTTCGAGTACTATAAATGTAAAAGTGGCGACCTTATTCACTTATGGAAAGTACTGTATAAGTTCCGCATCGAGTTGAGTGTAAAAAATAAAGTGGCTAAGTTTTTTCCAGCACATTCTACAACGTCGAGGTTTAGTTAAGAAAGTCATCAAATAAGTTCAGATATTTTTTAACTATTAAAAATAAATTCCTATAGAAATGTTTTATGTTTTGCTTCGCATTCCCTACGAAAGGCGTTTTTAAAGGTAAAAATAAATATAAACGTTGAAAGAAGCAGGATATTTATATAAATCAGAGGAGGAGGATCGAAATAAAACGTTTTGCAATAACGTTCACGAAAATTTATGAAACGAGTTTTCTCAGAATGGCAGTATACCGACAAATCAAATATGTAATTCTGTTGAAAGGCTTGCTATATACATCAAAGCTATGTATTAGAGATCTTTCACCTGGGTTCCACGGAAGCCAAGCGTTATCCTGAAATTTGACGAGGGTTCCACATCACTATTTGCAAATGTCATTTGCATCATTCTGCGTATTCGAGTAAATTTTCTCTAAGAATGCTGTGATAAAAACAAGATTCAGAAAAAAGATTGGATGCTGAAGATGATATTTGGTTACAAATTTTAAGAATTATTCTAAATGTCGAAATACTTTACACCAAAAACATCACAGCCAAGTCATTAAAATTTTTTCTTTGTAATAATGTGTTATAATTTTTAGAATATCAGGTTTTTTTAATTATTTGTAAACAACATTTTACAAAGAAAAAAAAAAACAATATTTACCGTATTATTCATTATCTTATTAAGAAGCTTTTATTGTGGTAAAATAAAGATGCAATAACAATTTTTATGTTTGAAAATTACAAAGTTTTGATATCCAATTTCTTTTGATATTTCATCAGAAGGTTCCTCCAAGTAATCTTCTTAGGTTGAATATTGCTGCTTTTACAAAAAATGAGATGTACTCAATTGCATTGATGAACCTCGAGGAAAAAACTTCATTTTCGGTCTAACAATCATTACATAATTCAGGTTTTGTATAGATACAAAGCAAATGTGACGTATAAATATTTGAACGAAACCCGACTTTGTATAATACCAGTAATTAAAAAAAAAAATGCCTGACTTAGACGACTCGTGCTCAACCTCTTGTACCCATGGAGCCGCACCTTCCATTAAGTTAAATCTCGCTGGCCAGAACGCATATAATATTTCAAACATTTAAATTTTTTCTAGAAAATATATGAAAATATGACAAAACATAGGAAGGTTACAAATGAAGAACTGATGTTCTCATTATTTGAAGCGTATTTCATTAATAAGAAGTTTGCATCTGTTTCCAAATAATCGATTTCAGAATAGTTTACTCTAAATTTGTAACATTGTGACTAGCAGTTTGTATCTAGGAATTCTAAATAAAGGGGAAAGAAAAGAAAGTTTTTGAGTGGCAAAGTGGAAAAGTGAGATGATTGTCTATGATTTGGAGTCGTTGTTTTTCGATTTGCAAATTTTAGTAAAACAATGATCCTAACGGGTCAGCTTTGTCTTCTGTATATGGCCCATGGTCAGTTGGTTGAGCTATACTAATTCATTTACTTCATTTTAATCTTTTACTTTCACAGTGATTCTTAGGGGCACTTTGTACTCAACCTGTTTAGCCAAAGATTATTACGGTCATCTGGAGTAAATGGAAACAAATCGAAGCTCCACCCTTGTAATAACTTGTGTGGACAGAGGACAAGGCGACCCTGAGCTCAGATCTGGACTACTATGTTGACTATTGCCATTGACACGATAGTTTCAGTCGTGCTGTCTTGCACAATGCCGCTCTTACTCAAACTAAAGGGTTCAGTGGAAGAAATGTAATCCGCAACGACGAATCCCTTTTTTGGGCGATTTTTTGTGTGCGGTATATGAAAATTATTTACAAAACGAGTGCGAGGTAGTATCTTCAAGTAAAGACAGGGTTCATCCCTATGGGAAGTCATTGTGACCATCCAAAAATTTCCTTATTCGGGAAATTTTTCGGTAGTCGGCAAAATTATCATGATTTGGTTTATTTTGATTTCATTTAAATGTATCATTTTGGGTTATTTTCCACGTGAGACTTTTTTATGCGGTCCCTATCCACCGCATGAAAAATGTTTTTTTAACTGATTGCGAAAACAACTTTTCATAGCTACCTCGTGAAGTTTCGAACAATTTTTTATGTGAATTTTTTATGCGGCCCCTATTCACCACATAAAAACAGGGTTTTGTGTACTGATTTTCATTATTTTCATTGCTACAGGTGAAAAATAACTTTTTTTTCCTTCACCTTTTGACAAAAGGTGCACGTATTTTTCTGCAACAGTATTTCTAGCATTCGGAAATGATCTAAATAGGCATTATTACATTTATTATTATTTTATCTGTAGATAGTTACGTATGGTTCATTAATGATGGATCACTTTGTCTTTTGGTTGGTAAAATGATTCTCAATGCACTTTTTCAAAAGTTATGATCAAAATGTTCTAAAATTATGGAGCAAAGGTACTATTAAAGTGCCGAAGCTGTGTTTTAACAGCTAGGCTTTTTTTAAATACAAATTTTACCTTTCAAATTATCATATTATGCCATTCTCAACTTTTGCAAGATTATCTGCTTTAGTCTCAAAGTTCAGGTCAAAAGTTCCTTTAAACTAAACAAGATATATATATATATATATATATATATATATATATATAAACACTTGTTCAGAATTCTTTGCAAATAGAGCTAAGCTCCTAAAATATATCCCCCATATAAGCACTAAATCATTGCAACTTGCTATTAAAACACTTGGTAAACAAAAAATAACCCCATTAAGCCATCATAAAAGTACTAAATGGCTAAATCGACAAATCATATTTCTTCATTGAAACTCAAGAGAATAGAAAAAGCTACCGATCAATGACTGCAATAAGAGTGGATATTCTTCTCATCGGAGATAAGAACTTGAAAAAAAGAAGTCCGATAAAATAAGGAAAAAAAAACTTTAATGATTAAATAAATAGAAGGATAACGTATTAGTATTTTTTATTATCATTGTTTCATTCATTTTTCCAATTTTCCTATCGCAACAACATTTCAACGGCGGTTTTTTCTTTTTTTTGTACTAGTTTCCTCTTTTATATTTATTATTTGGCAAAAATAGTTTAGATACATGCATATTTGTTAAATGAGATTGTGAAAAGCACTTTGGATTATTTGATAAAATGATGCTTTTAAAAAGGGAAAGAAAAGATGAAAAAATAAAGCTGTATTCACTCGTGAATATTAAATAAGGATAATTTTCAATATTGGCAAACATTTTCATTGATGTTTTCAATAGGTTTTTTGAACATTTAAAATGTGAAATTATTTCTTTTTCATAAGTTTCCGTATTGAAATGCCTCTTAAATAATCCATTTTCTGTCGAATACAGTTAAGTTGAAGATTAGTATAAGCTATCTGTACAAATAAAGGATGTCAAGAGCAAACCAAGAATTGAATGTTGCTACAAAATATAGTGCTGTATAAATAAACTACAAAAAAAGGGCATTGAAATAAATTCCAAAAACGCTTTGAACTCTTCAAACTCTAGTGCTCAAGATCAATACAACCACCTACAATAATATTTAAAATGCCCATAAGATAAGGTAAAGCTAGGACAGTTTGTACACAATTCAACATAATAGCGAAAAAAAAAAACAAAAAACTTTAGTTACGATTGCTTTGCTATGCTATTCATGCATCGTCGTATCATCGTTTGCTGGTTGTGCATTTTCATTGTTATTTTGCTGTTACGCTTTAATTTAAAATAAGTCTAACAAAACTAAGAGGAAATTCTTGGACAATCTGTCCTTATAGGGCCGGAGAGAGTACGCTAATGGACAGGAGACTTTGTAGTGTGAAAAAAAAAGTATTTATTTAAAACGTTAAACATACGTTTTAAATAAATACATTTAACTCTATAATAATACATTTTTATATAAATACATTTTAAACTCTATTTTATTACTTTATTTTTACTTTGTACACGTTGTTGTCGTTTTACTCATTCATTAGTACAAATTTTTCAATTGCTTTTTTACAAATTAAACATGCGTTTACATCTTAGTAAAAAATTATTTTATTGTCTAGTAAAAATTATTTCTAGTTAGTTTATTGTTAATGAATTGAGAAAAACATGCGTCAATAATATTTTATTAACGAGTTTGATTCATTTATGAATAAATATTTACTAAAAACGTGATAACAACTTCATTATTTTTTACAAAGCAAATCAATTTATTTGTAAAATAATTTTTAATTAAAGATTTATTTTATATGTTTTAGCTAGAGCTTGAAATATGTAAAAAGTGACCAACAAGCATCGTTATCTCTGCTCCCATGTAAATATATGAGAAAAGTGCTCCGTCTCGCGTAAGTAGCAGAAATGCGAACACTTCTACTTCGACAGGAGAGATGACGCGGTTTTTTGTTTAAAAATGCCGCTGTTAAAAAGAACTATTGGTGCTAACAATGTTCAACTAGAGCAATACATTGAAAAGTGATAAAAGGTAGACAGAGATACGTCTTTAATTCTTGATGCAAGAATACCAAGTCACGTGATATATTTAAAAGTAAAGTATGGAAAGAAATCAGGTTGCATGTAAAATGTATCTCTCATTCATCGTAGTTGTACATGTGACTTGGGATCTATGCCTCAGTTCTTCCACGGCCAATGATTGTACTTGTTCCGTTCCGTTTCTAGTTCATGCTCTAAGGAGCAGCAGCTTCACGCGCGCTTTTAACCCTGGTAAAAAATCGAAAAAGATTTTTTAGAAAAGAAAAGCGTTCACATGATTCAATCCAGAATAGGTTTCTGCATACAATGCACTTGTAACGGAAAATCGAACTTTTTGGATTTACGTCAGTCTGGCTCTGAGGTACGGAATTATTATTTTCTTTTTGTGGATCAATGAAACCCAGAGGCAGAATTTGAAAATTTAAGCAATTTAAGCTTGGCTAACAATGCAAATTAGTGACATTTATTCTGACAAATTGTTTTTATCATCACTACATGCTTATTTTATCAATATTAAGTTTCCATATCTTTTACAGAAACTAGTTTCTGGCAATTTGGCCCTAATTTATTCTGAATATCTCTGGTGCCTGACCCACGACCCGTGATCTATAGGTGGGCCGCAGAGTTAACCTTTATGGCCCAGTGATCTATTTAACGTTACAAATTGAAAACCATGCTCTGAAACCTGATAAAACAACCTCGAAACCATCTCTACCACTTATTAGCCATTTAATTCAGTACTACACTTCAATACTGCTGAACGTTTTTTCTCTTTCCCTTGCTTGTTAGTTACGTAATACAAATAACTACCACCCTCCCACCATTGTTAAAAATTTGAAGCCAAATATTCAGATATTCATGTCTGAGAAACAGATGCAAACTTAGCGTAAGCATCAAGTAATGGTAATAACATATGTTAGTTTGTAATTTTCTTTTCTTTTCCCTGTTTTCAATGATATCTAGAATTTTTGAAACTTTATTCAAGTTTTATATGAGTTTGGGTCTACGAGATTTTTTTTAACTCGAGGTGCTGCCCTTGGGTAAAAAAAGAAAAAAAAAAGGATGGGAACCGCAACACTAGGCCATAATTAAAATGCAGAAAATATCAACATTTTTCCAAAAATAGTAGTAGTATATTTTTCAAAAATTTAATTAATGTGAGCAAGATAAAGTGGTAGATCTAGTACGGGCGCGTGATTTGCCTGCAGAGGTGGGTCCCTGTAGAACTGTCCCTGATGTCCCATTTGTTCGTGTGAAACGAACGTGTGTTGCGGATACCCTAACTGACAAACCGTGTAAACTGTAAGTGCAGGGAACTTCGGAGTGCCATGTCATGCCATGATGAGAAGAATAGCTTCATAACATTCATACATGATCATCGCTGTGCCGCTTTTATCATTGGTCGACTCAATTTTATCTCGTAAGTCCACGACAAAGGTAGCAAAATGACAGTTAAGCTATGGCTCATGAAGCCTTTCAACAAAGGGGTGTACAAGGGAGGAGGGGAGCTGCTCAGGGCATAGGCAACGCCATTGGAATTTTTAGAGAATTTTAATTTTAGAACGTTTTAATCTCGTTTTGGAGGCTTTCTAGAGAGTTTTGAGGGACATGACTTGGTGTATGAGGGAGGGGAAGGGAGATTTGTACCCCTGCTTTTAATTACGATGTGTTTTCAAATTTAGTGATCATCGACAAATAAAGCAGACAAGGAGACTATCTGGGACTGAATTTACTATTGTTGCAAGAGATTTATGTCAGAATGAGTTTGACCTAATTATTGCTTCACAATTCTTTTGAGCTCTGAAACTTTAAAGCAAAATCATTATTTTGCTTAATTTAATTGCTATTGTGCCATATTTGTTGGATTGCTATAGTTTTAGAATGTGATAACATTTGCAAGAAACTTCGATGAAGTGAAATTTGAAAAATGACTTAAACCCCATTTTAAAATTGGCAGATTCATTTACTCCTTAACCTTATTTAAATGAGTTCCACATGTAGACCTGAAATCTTTTCCGATGGAGCGTCAAGACTCTTTAAACAAAAGCAATTTCCAATTCTATTGACCGCATAGCAAAATATCTCCAGTAAAGAGTTGAGCACGGTGGAACACTTCCTTGCGTTTAAATATACAATTCCACTCACCCTTTCTTTCAAACATATTACATTTCCTATCTTTGATTTTACAATGAAATTGTAGCGAAAGAATCTTATACATCCGTTCATAAAGTTAAATATGAGTTTTCAACTGCTTTATGCTACTGGTGGGAAATCTTAAAACACAATTGTGCACTGGAAAAAGAATTAAGCGTCTAAAATCCTGGAATGTTTTAAACTTACATTGCAATGTTGTGTTACACTGCTCTGACTTTAGGTACCCCCATATGAATTCAAAATAAACTACCAGTTAAATAGTTCATAAAGACCCTGATTTGGATTGTATTTTACTAGCGACACATATTTATGAGATGTAATTAGGAGAAATTACTACCTGTGTATCCTAAAAAACTACCATCTATATTTCCTAAAAAATTACTATCTGTATGAACAATGACTATCTGAATGAAAAATGACTATCTCTATGAAAAATTACTATCTGAAAAAAATTACTATCTGTATGAAAAATTACTATCTATATTTCC
The DNA here is from genome assembly GCF_026930045.1 of Uloborus diversus. Classification (NCBI taxonomy): domain Eukaryota; kingdom Metazoa; phylum Arthropoda; class Arachnida; order Araneae; family Uloboridae; genus Uloborus; species Uloborus diversus. Next base: position 204,908,115 of record NC_072731.1, read on the forward strand.
TAATAATAGTAGCGCATTATTTTGATGCGTCAACTGATGAAAGCCAAAATCCAAGAATAGTAATTTTTGTAACTAAAAAGTTTTTCTCTCATTTGCATAAACAGCTTCAATTCAGAAAAAATAACTTTGTTTAAGAAAACCAAATAAATCTATTGAATATTTTTTTAATAATAAATCATTATTATTTCAACTACGTTTTTTAATCGATTATCCAAGCGGAAGTTGTTTGCCGCTATTTATAAATGCACAAGATTTTAAACTCACTATTCCTCGATGAATAGAACATTCTCGAAATTCCTAGAAATTCTTCAGTTGAACTCAGGCATAGAATCTATTTTAGGTTACTGAAAAGGCATCGCAAGAAATTCCCCAAATGCTATTACATACTAAAAATAATGAATTTTCATGTTGAAGAGTAGAAGCAAAATATTTGAAATCTGAATCCACCGCTATGAAAGCAGTCATGCATATATGAAATTGCTTGGATGACGATGAAGCATTTGTTTTGAAACAAGGGGCACATTTTAATTAGTGATAAGATGGTAATACTTTAATCGGATGTCTTGACTGAAACATCACCCCTACCCCAGCTATTAGTCCGTTTTTCATGAAATAAAGAAACAATTGATTTAAAAAAAGAAAACCATAATTAAAAAAATCCCTTAAAAATGTAAAAAAATAGTAAAAAAGAAAAATAGAAGTGCAAAAACTTTTTTTTTCCATCCTGAATTAATAAGTAGAATTCCTCAACAGAGGAAACTACTGTTCTGATCTGAGAAGGTAAAGTGCAGTATGTACAAACTTTTCATTTTCCATTTTTTTTCTGCATTTTTGTCATTTATTTCACTTTAGCTTTGTGGTTTTCTCTGAAAATAGAGCAAGAAAGAACGTCTAATTTTAACATTTTACCAATGTTTGTATGGAATCAAAAACTCTCTTCTCGAAATGTCTCAAGAACTTATTTTTGTATTGTACATATTGTCATTTACCTGCTTGTGGCAGTATTGTTTTATGTTTAATTACCAGTACCCGCACGGCGATTAATATTAGTATAGATATAAATTTTTCCGTTTTCATAACATTTTTTTTTTTGCAGCTACACTCCTATCAGACATAGCGTAATGTTATATAGCCTATAGCCTTCCTCAATGAATGGACTATTCAACACAAAACGAAATTTTCAATTTAAACCAGTAGTTCCTGAGATTAGCGCCGTTCAAACAAACAAACAAACTCTTCAGCTTTATATTATTAGTTAATTAATAGAAAATTAAGACAATGATGCGTCTATATACTTGTTTTTACAAGTCATTTTTAGCATCGTTTTGGATTTTCGCTGAAAAGTACCCTCGAGATTTACCTCATGGCTGCCTCAAACCTACACTTACTGGATCACGAAGCTCGCTCTTTCAGGTCACGCCACCGTGGCCACGCATATTCTGCGTTCCAAGCTTTTTATATTATAATATAAATTTTCCCGTTTTCATAACATTTTTTATTGCTGTTTCTCTCCTAGTAGTCATAGCGTGATGTTATATAGCCTATAGCCTTCCTCAATAAATGGACTATTCAACACAAAAAGAATGTCTTAATTCGAACGAGTAGCACTTGAGATTATCGTGTTCAAACAAACAAACTTTACAGCTTTACATTATTAGTATAGATAAGATGAGTGTTTTGCTTCGCTTATTGATTTTACGACGATCTAGTTGTGCTATTATTTTGTTCTTTTATGATAACTGTTGAAGATCTTTGCAATTCAAAGTTACAGAAAAATAACTAGTCACTAAAGATGTTTCGAAACAAATTACATCATTTACTCGTATTTTTTTCCGACTTCTAAATGTACTTGTAGCTTTTTAAATTCATAATTCCCTCTTCCTTTACCCAATAAGGATTTTACTATTGATTTTGTGAGTTAATCTGCTCTTAAATTCCTATTTAATGATCACGATAGGTTGTTTACGGCTGAAAAGGTACAAGAGTATTTCAGAAGCAAAAAACAGCAGCAAATAAACTTATCAAGGCTTGATAAAAGCATACTGAAAGGGTAGATCTTATCCCCATCTCTCTTAAAACACAAGAGAATAGAAAAAGTCCCGAATCAATAGTTGCAATCAGATTGGACATACTCAGCAGCGAAGATAAAAACGTGTAGAAAAACCCGGAATGAACCAATGAATGAATAAATAAAACTACATAAGTAGATGGATTGAAGAAATATGAGGATTGCGTGTTAATATTTTTCCTTTCTTTATTTATTAGTTATTTTTATGCACGAGTCACTTAAGTGTTTTTTCTCCTTGTTGATATTATTATTCTTTTTATTATTGTTTTACAGCGTCCATTTTTTTTATTGTAACAAATTACAACTTTGAAACAAACCTTATGTCCTCTGAAAATCCTTATAGATTGTTTCTGTAGCCTGTTTTTTGTCGCCGCGCGAGATCTCCCTCATTTTCCGATCGATTTTTTTTATTTACCTCTCATTTGAAAGCTTATTGTGCAGGCTAATGAAGAAAAATAGACCCACGTTCTAAAAATTGTTTTTTTTTCTGTCGAAAAAACCTGTTTTAAAGCACCGGATTGAGGTTTTCGTTTAAATTTATATGATTAACTTGCGCTGTGACCGACAGAGCTGAAAGGCTCGATTGGCAGAGCGTTCGACTGGTAACCAGAAGAACGGGTGTTCGGGCCCAGCCAGACGATCTGCATCGAAAATTTAGACAAATATCACGCAGTACATGAACACTTAAATCACAATACATAACACAAGTGAGGCAATAAAAAAAAAGAGATGAGGACGCTCCTTGGTGTTACGAAACCTTTCTGCAACATGTAGCTAAAGTAATTCTTAATTGTAAGGTTTTTCGGTCAGAAAACTAAAGCATAATATAAGCGAAAATATAAGTATCAGGTTTAAGATTACAGACTACAATGGAATATTTTTTTGTTCAGAAAAAAAAATCGTGTACTGAAATGTTGTAGATTCTTCTAATGACAGTTTTCGACCTTTGAAAAAACTACAACCAAAAATTGATTTTATGCTTTTCATTTAGTTACTCTATGAATATTTATTAGAATACGAAGTAAAACATTAAAATTACTAATAACTTAAAGGATAAAATATAATTTCGTTTCTTCTTTCGACAAAAAACAAAAAGGCAGTCATATTTTTACCACATTCGAAAAGCTACACTTAAATAAATTAAATAACGAACGTAGTTCAACTGATTTTGTATTTTAACCGTTCGGTTAAATGATGAACACGTGCTGCCATCTAAGTCATAACGGTTCAAGCAGCTTGCAATAACAATTTGTATAAATTTTCAAAAATAAAAACACATCTCTTCAATATCTGAACTTATATATTATTTCTGTGGATTATTTTTCTCTCGGTATGTGAGATCTATCTTATTTCTTTCAGAAACTCCCCCCCCTCATTTTAAAGCTTATCGGACCCGGCTAATGACGAATAATAGACCTATGATCTATAAGTCAATTTTTCGGAAACTTCCCTTGCTGTTGCAAAACCTTGATGCAGCCTGTAGTTCACATGCAATTTTTTAAAGCAAAATTCTAATACAATTTTCCAATTTCTTGTGCCGCTTCCGGAGAAACAAAAAAAAAAAAATCACAATTAACCTGTTTTTTTTTTTATTTTTTAAATAAAGCTTAAGAGACGAGACTTAGTTGTTTGGTTAAATTGATAAATTTTTTTCGGAAGAGCGTTCGGTTATAAACTAGTTGAACTTCGGACCCGCCCCGGCTGTCCGCCATTATAGCTAATTAGATTACCATTATGCATTACATGTATTCATAACATACAACAGATAACACACGAAAGGCAATAAAATAAAGCGACGGGAATCGATCATCCGATTCACGACACGACCTCCTTGGCGTTTCGGCTCCGTTATGCAAGCAACGGTTATTATTCAGATATGTTGACTATTAATCAAAGGTGTTTTTTTTTAAAGCTTTGATTCCGTTCCGTTCAGACAACTAAGTACAATGTAAACAAAAAAAAGTATTAGATTTAAAAATTCAGGCTTCAAGGGAATACTTTTCGTGCATAAAAACCTTTTTATTGTATGCTGAAATGTAGTTTTTTTCTAATAGCAATATTCGACTTTTTGCATCAATAAGAAAGTACTACGCCAAATTGAAATTACGAGTTTCTACCAGTAAACCTTTGATTATTTATTCGAATACGATGTAAAGCATTAAAATTATTATCAACTTCATAAGTAAGAAACCATTTTCTACTCCTACGGTTAAAACAGCCTGCTATGGGAAATTGTATCAATTTTCAAAAATCCAAATACTTATTTTTAATTTAATTTATTATTTCTCCAGAATGTTTGTTTCAATCGCTACGTGAGATCTTCCTCATTCCGTAATCGAGTCCATGTTTTGGGAATAATTTTAAAGCTTATCATGCTGGCTAATGACAAAACATAGACGCATGGTCTTTTTTTTTTTGGCAAAAATCTTTTTTGCTGTTTTTTGTTACACATTGCTTCAATGAATAGCATTCGAAAATGAAAGCGCATTTGTTCGGTTGGTTGGAGTGTCGTGCTGATAATTTGAATATTGCCAGTTCGAATCCGTGCCAATAAATATTTATCATAGGCAGAATAGTATTTGCCACAACCCGTTTTTTCACATGCACAATTACCTGCTTTTCACGAGTCACTCAGTCACACTTTTAATGATATTTATGCTTGCATAGAAAATACGTTCAACCAAAAGTGAGCGATGATCACATTATCACAACATTGTATTTTACGAGGTTTTGTCGTTGATGTCTTCAAATTACATGCCTTCTTTTGTGCCTTTACTTTTTTTTTCGTTTACTTTATTGGATTCTTCTTCATAATATTCTTTCTTTGAAATTTTTAAAGAGTGAAATGCCGCATGATATGATTCGAAGCACAGTGCGGAGTTTCGCACGTGTCGACTAGTATTCCATTATTTTTGAAAATCAATTTTCATACGAGAAACGAGTTGAAAAGATATAAGTGCCAGAAAGATGAAATGTAATAGGATGATTAAAAATAAAAGCTTTCTATTCGTAGCTAGAGAATTTATTGTGAATTAACACACTCACTAAATAATAATTTTGACAGTGAAAGAAATGTTATTTACGCGTAGATCAGGAGCTGTTTATAAATGATGACCTTTTTTTTTCAGCATTTTTGACCCCTTCCCCTCTTTGTCACTAAGTGTCACACTTCACCTTGCCACCTTTCTTTGTCACATATCACGCTATTTTGTATTAGCATATTCCTATAAAAATATGCGAATGACATTTCGTGTTGCCCCCTCTCTCCCCTTTTTGACACAAAGTGTTGCACTTCACATTCTCCTCTTTCTTTGTCACATATCATGCTCTTTTGTATTAGCATATACTTATAAAAAATATGTGAGTGACATTTCGTGTTGTCCCCTTCCTCCCCTTTTTGTCACAAAGTGTCACACTTCAACTTGCCCCCTTTCTTTGTCACATATAACGCTATTTTGTATTAAAATATTCTTATAAAAATATGTGAGTGACATTTCGTGTTACCCTCTCCCTCCCTTTGTCACAACTTGTCATAATTCTACGAATCCCTCCTTAAAAGCGTGACATCATTTGTAGGCATCCCCTAACTAAGAAAAACCAGGAAGCCAAACATTTCTTGAAAAATTGTTTAACGTAATAAAACAAAATAATAGTAAAATTCTCAGAAAGTAGTAAATATTGTAACGGATCCGGTGAGACTTAAAGCTTTCTTGAGAGGACGACACAGTTCTTGATTAAAAACCCAGGAAATTTATTTACATTATGTACAGGAAAGATCGTCAACAACTGCTAAATTAATCATCAGCAATTAAGCAAATATCACACAGCACCGTAAACTCAACGGTTACACACGTATTTACTTCCAAATACGAAAAACAACACAGCGAAATGCCTTGCAATAAACAGAGCTAATACACTCTCAGTACAAATTCTCAATCGAAACTAAAACTCTTTATCATGCGTAACGCTTTATATACACACCGAAAGAGAACTCTTAAATATTTCACAAGATTCCAAATGCTTCTCGAAAATCGTAGACCGTTATTTTATTTATTCTTTTTATTCATTCACGAATCTTATCAATGAAAAATAGGGGGACCATATACTTCAATCGAATTTAAAGGGGCTGTATATTCATTACAGGAATCTATTTACAGGTTACGTTACTACAATAATTTTAGATGAAAGATAATTTAATAAACGCCAAATTTAGCTAGATTACGACAAATTAATCACAAAAATAACTAATATTTACAGAATTTGTAACAATATTTTATGATTAAACTTTTAAATTAAGAAACGTCACAAAGGCTTCAAAAAGTGCCTTTAAGGAAAAATGTAAAATAGTTTACATTTTGAGACCAGACGGCTTGTCGTTACGATTACACAGTTCTTAATTTACATAGTTCTAATAATTTAAGCGCAAGAAGTGACCCCAAATTTTGCGATGCAATGAAGAACTTGTATTGATACGGATACATAGTGAATGAAACATCTGTATGAATAAAGCAAAGAATATACCGTAAAACCGTACAACTTTAGACCACTTTATGTGTATTTTTATTCATATTTTCTTTGTTTTTTGCCAAAAAAGGTTGAGAATTTAACCATACACTACCATACATCTCAGATGAAGAGTGACGCTTCGAAAAAAAAATCAAAGAAAGGGTGAATTTTTTATATAGAGGCATAAAGTTTGCACATGCTGGTGACAATTTTAGACCACCTCATATTTTCCTTGATATGCACCGCTAAACTGCTACGGTTTAAAGTTATAATGCATAGATCTTTCTGTTCCAATTCCCTATTCGGCAAAAATATTTAAAAAAAAAAAATTATACTTACTTTTTCTGATTCATAAATTTTTTTAACACTTTTTAAGTCAATTTCAGGTACTCTTAAATAGAATCAACTGTGAAGAACACATTTTATTCAGATATATAAATATGAACGTTAGATAGTATGAAAAGCAAGACTCCTGGATTTTATTTATTTATTTATTTATTTTTTACAAGATAAGTTTTGTTTATCATTTTTTTTTGGAGGGGCTTGATACAAATTTTGTCCCAATTGGGTACGTTTCTTCGCTGTCGCAATATTTTTTTTTGTACCAAAGGACATCGGGGGAATGAGGTCAACACCATAATTTACCCTTTTTTGCCATCCTTGTTGAAATTTGGTTGCTCCTGATTTCTTGGATCACCTTTTCCATCAGTTCAAGCGAATAGTTGAGGGAAGGACGGCCGCCTATCTTCTTTCTTTTCCCTAGATTCTTGTCTAAAACCAAAGAAAACCAAAAAAAAAAAAAAAAAAAATACCTGCTCAAGACAATACAAAATTGTTCGCAAAATATTGAAAAACGGCAGTAAAAATGGGTGGTCTAAAGTTGCAATTCAAATTACCATATTTTGTTTACTTCGAAACAACAAGTAATCAAAGCAACATCAGAATTCGCAGATATGGCTAGATCATCTTAAATACCTAAGTAATAAAATAATAAACTTATCTTCGAATAATTCAATCGGCAAATATAGGTTTTGAAGGAGACTTCGAGGGCTGAAACAAAAATTTCAAAAACCTCCCAACACAAATGAATTTTGACGCAAGAATGATAACACTGGAATTTTGGGTAAACAACATGAACTTCGCTGGACAAAACTTGCGAACCTACTGAGTTTTTTAAAAACTTTAGCTTTGCTCCAACAACCACTATATAACCAATACTATCAGATTCCTTCAATGGTCTAAAGTTGCAACACTGGTCTAATGTTTTCCTATTTTACGGTATGTGTATATGTGTGTGTGTCTATGTTCCCTATACAAATCCACAGTTTGCGTCGGAACTCGACCAAATTTGGTAGGAAAGGTCCCCTAGAAGGAACGATGGCTTTCGAACACCAAAAAAGTACGAACCGATGTAATTTTAATTCTAGGACCCGAAAAAGGCATGAAATGGCTCTTTATACCCGAAATAATTATCCGATTTTCGTGATTTAGGAACCTTAATTTAGGATCCATTCGAAAGTCCGCGAAAAATATCCCTGAAATTGATTCCCTTTCTTCGAATTTCAAAAAAAAAAAAAAAAAATCCAAGGCTGTAAAAATCACTGGGAAAAAATATAAAAGCATTCATTAGCCTAATGGAACATTCGCATATCAAATTTTAAATTTATCGCTAGTCAACGAAATGAGGATAAATTAAAATGAATAAAATCCTTAAAAAAAAAAAAAATCATTGTTATTTTTTTTCTCGACTGTGAACAATTCAAAAAAATTCTTAAAAATTTCCCCTTTTAATTATTTTTTGGCTATCTTTTTCTTTTTTTGTACTACCAGTTGATGATAATCAAGCACTTTTGTTGTAACTGTGTAAGGTGAAGTTTCTTTTATTTAGGATTTAAGATTTGCCGTTACCGAAATTTAAGAATTATTATTTTGAACGGAAATTTTAAGTATTTTATTTTCTATTATTTAAGCCTAATTGTTGAACACGTGTCACTTGACAAAACTTTTATTTTCGAGGTAGACCATGCAAAGCCAGTCGACGCAGCTAGTTAGTAATAAGAAAATGGTGATCGACATGAAGGTTTTGCATAAGTGCCAACAAAACATTCAACTACTTGAAGAAGAATCTTGAAATATTTGTGTGATACAAAGAACTCTATTTATTGCAATTTTTTAAATTTCTTTGATAGAGTCATTTTTTGTATACGTTGAAATACAGAAATTCTTACAACTGTTGATTGTAATTCATCAATAGTTTTTTTCATTGAGAGACAACTTTTCTTTTTTAATTAGCTTTTAGTAAAGTGAACCATATTATGCAACATTTTCTTGAATTCTTTTCATGGCTTTAAGTTTGATATCGAGTTCAGTTATTGTAAATTTCTATTCATTTCTTTGGAAGAATAATCATAATCTAGTCATCTGTGTTTCTAGCGTGCCCTTTCGGAGGCCTTAATTGACAGCCAAATGAAATTCAATGAGATTATGTGCTGATTAGTTTTTGACTCTAATTGTTTGAAGGCGGTGGATGCAACCAAAGGTTTTTCTCGCTTTGTCTCACTACTGCATTTTAAAGAAATATTTCAAAAATATTAACAAAAAGGGTATCGTTCAAAGAGTTGTGGTACAATTGAACATTTATTTTGTGAAGCGTGACCACAAAATAAATGTTTAATTGTACCAGTTTCGTATGGTATAGCGGCTTTGCTTAATTGGGAACGTTGGCAAGATGCCAAATCATGCAAACTAGATCACGATGTGCATAAATGAGAAATTCAAAAAAGACAACTAAACTCGCCATATTGATGATCATAAGATGAAAATTTTAAATGCTGTCAAAGGGCTCGATGTTGTTGTCGAGGGGGTAGCTGCGATAAAGACGTAAGTCATGAGCATTCATATTAAAATTTAGAAAAAAAAAATCGTAAAAACCACAACATACAAGTTTTTTTAGATAAAAAAAGAGTAGTAGAATGTGGGGCAAAGTGAAATGGTTATGAAAACTTGTTTTTTTCAAAATGAATAAATTTGTTCTGAAAATTACGGCACATTAAGGAAGAACAAACTATTTTACGATGAAACCCATATTGAAACATTTTTTAAAAAATTTTTGGCAGTGAGTTATCGCCTCAGAAAAAGGTGGAAATTTTTCTTCTTCTTTTGTTCCATGGAGAAAGTAAAAAATGAATTTTTTTTCTAAATATATGTTTTTAATTCAATCATTAAAATATTTTTTTTATCAAATAATGGGTAAATAAAAGAATGAATGAATAAATGAAAAGAAAATGAAAGGATAAACGAAAATAAATAAATGAGTGAATAAAAAAAATAACAAGAAAATAAGTGAATTAATGAATAAATAAGGGAACTATTAAATGAAGAAATGTAAATGAACTATTTAATAAATGAACACGTAAGTGATTTGATAAAATGACTGAATAAGTGAATGATATGAGCTATTTCACTTTGCCCCGAATGGACATGCTTCATTGTACAAAGCATTTACAATACAAATAAGCATAATATTGAGCAAATAATTATTGCACTGAATATTAGTAGGTCTTAATTAGTATTTCAAATGTTAATAACAAGAACTTTATCACTTAAGAATACCAAAAATATTTTTTGAACCACAACAAAATATTACAATATGCGTATCATTTTTTAAAAATTGCTTGTATTATCATGATGTTTCATTTTCAGAGGGATTTTTTTTCTTGACTGGAATAGACTACATGTCTTACTACATAGTTAAAATATTACAAGATAGATGGCGCTAAATATAGAGTTAATATTTCACCATTTCACTTTGCCCCACGTTCCCATATATTTGCACTTTGTTTATGATTCGCAAGGCATAGAATTTCATGTATTTGTTAAAAATTTTTAAATCACAATTATTCAGTATTATGTTAATGCTGGAAAATCGCCCGTCAATATATGACGGGTGAAAATTACTTCTATATTTGAACGAAGCAATTGCCTGTTTGGCGATATTTTGATGGTTGAAATTTTAACCCTAACTCCGATGAATTAACCTTCAAATCCAGTAGATAGCGTTCGTTGAACTCTTTTCCGTTTTTTCATTCTTTTTAAATTACAGTCTTATAAGTAGCAGAAATTACCGCGGACTCAGTTCTACATTGTTAAAATAAAGTCTTTCCCTGCATGTCAAATATTAGCAAAATATATTATCAAATTATCATACCGTGGCGCGATTTTCATTGTTGATGACGTCAGGAGCGTTACTCGATCATTCGCTATTATATATATGAGGATAATATGTAATGTATACCTATATTGTTTTGAATTAGAAGTTTCTAACCATTTTTTAGCAAGTGAATCGCAGAGATGAAACTTTGAACATTGTAGACAGTTTTCATATGAGATAATTGAAAATTTCGAGAAAATCAATTTAATTGAACGCAAGTATTAATAAATCCTACTTTTGAAAAACAAATACCTCGAAAGTATTATTCAATACACCATTTTGCTCAAATTAATATTTTAAGTGAATGCATCTAGCTCGATGAGTTTTATTAAAGTGCTTATTACCTACCTCCAAAAAATATTTCACTCCCATGATTAAAATTTGTTTGACATTTAATATTTACTGAAAAATTAGTAAAAACTATAATAAAGATGTCGTATTCCTCAAAAATTACATTTTAATCTACAAAAGTTGCCAAAATTTATCAAAGTAGCGTAGTTTTAAAAATGTACTACTCATAAATTAATGGCGTGCGAGTTAATTAAACATCATCCTAATGAAACTCTCATAGTACTCGCAGACAGCTACTTTTGTGTGGAGTGTGGAGCTCTTTTAAATGCTGAAAGAAGAAGAAAAATAGAATGCGAACATTATGTTTCTTAACATTTTTCTTTGATTAAAAATTCTTAAATATAAACAAGTTTCTAAAGATTGCAGGCAATTTTGCATAAAACGCGAAAGAAATGTTTTCAATATACTCTCCTTTTGAAAAATGCCTCACAGAAATTAAACGTAATACTGGTTAGCGTTGACTAAAAAGGTATGCGTTCATATTGACCCGTTCATTAACCACTCCTACTTTCTTTCCAACAAAATTTATTAAGTAACTTTTTAAAAGTATTTTATAGTTAATCATTTAACTCCTGAATTTTCACGTTTAGCAATTGTACTGATTTTTAAGTGTTTTAAAACGGAAAAAACCCCGTAAAAATGATAAGGTGCCGTTCACTAATTACGTAAGGTCTCGAGGGGGATAGAGGTTGAAAAAATCTCTACATACTCTTACTATGGAGGGGGGGGGGGAGGCCTCAAACCCATTTTAACGTTCTATTTTCCAACTCAATATTTTATCTTAGAAATCACGCAGTCAAGTGGTTTGGCAGTTATCATATTTAATTTGCGTCTGGAAGATAAAAAACGTATTAGGATGAGCTGCTTTTTATTTGTTTTTTAAAGAACGAATAGTGTAAAATATAATAAAATAATTGCACTATGTATGGCATGTTTTATTTTTAATTAGCATCACATCATATATTTAAAAAAAATCAAAAAACCATTCAGTCCAGATTTCAACTTTTAAGTATTTTAAGTAAATATTTCTTTACACAAAAAGGTTTAAGAATTTCAAAAGGATTTCGGTTGATGTAAGATTCGTTACTTTATTACTTTAAAAAACGAAGTGGAATCTTACGTAAGAATAGGGGGGAGGGGTTTGAAAAATTTTGTTCCCTTTACGAACCCCTTTAGACCTGGTGTCCAGTATACCGGACATACAATTTAAACAGCTGCTATACATTTAATAATTGATTTAATAAGTTGATTTTTTTCGTAGTTGTCTCTTTACATTCTACTTATTATAATCTGTGAAATAATTTTTCGTTTTGGGATTGACAACACTGACATATATGGATTGAGAGATAGAGCGTGGCTCATTTTTCCAACCATGGATTTTCATCTGAAAAGCGAGGTATTTTTCCTGATTTTTTCAAAATATATAATCTTTAATTAATCGTTTCAAACGCTTATATTATGTTTTATGATTGTTTGTAGAACATTTTATAATGAATTTTGTCTGGTATTTTATCGTTTTTGTATATGAAATATTGATTTCAAAAATATAAGTCCGGAATATTGGACGTAAAATAACTCTTTTAATTTTTCTCCTACAAATCCAAAATTTTGTCGATAAGATACTCCTTACTATTGTACATTGTGCACCAAATATCAACATTTTTGGTCGAATATTTCGTACCTAATAATACAAAATGTTCGATAATGTGCAGATCATTAACAATTCATCTTATGCAGAACAGCTGAAAAAAAGGTTCAGAAATTAAAGAGCAAATTGCGTCAAAATGTAATTAAATATACACACGCTGCTGTATAAAATAGCATTTGAAGAAGAACATTTGAGGCAGTGAGAAGTAAAGGGATGTAAGAGGCAAAATGTGAAATTTGGAGACAACCAGTACATGTATTAGGTGAACCTCTCCTCTGCTTTGGTTCAAGATGTGGGGGCTAGTAGCCCTATTAAGTGCTGTTATGGTTACAGCATGGTTTATAAAAAAGCTTCAATGAAAGCCTACCTAAGACCTTATCTTTAAACTTGAATCCGTCTACATACATCCCTTTGCTTCTCACTGCCTCAATTTTTTCCCTCTTTCTCTATTTCAGTACCTGCTTTCTAATAAAAATTTCAAAATCATGATGAGACGTTTTTATACTTTAAAGTTATTTTTATGAGAAAAAAAATAAATTCAAATCTTTATACCTTCAAGAAAATCTTGCCGGTTAGGAAAATAATAAACTTCTTAAGAAAGGAGCAACAATTATTTTTGGAAAACATTGCTAAAATATTTGGGGCTAAAATAATCAGGGTGGTTATAGATTAAAATAGTATGCTTATCGCTACATAGAGGTCGTTCTAATGTAAACGTGAATCAGCAAAGCATCGCATTTTTTGCCTAAGGGAGAAATACAAATCCTGTTCGAAAATAAGAGCTCAATTTTTTATTTAATGGTGAGGTTCTCTTGTATTCTGTATTAATTGTAGTCTTGACCACAAAGTTTCTGTAATTAAAATAAGTAAGATGAAGAAGAATGTAATTAAAAAAGGTGTTTTACATTAAAAGAAAATTGTTTTACACTACTGTTAAGCAAGCTACATCACACTCTGAACATGTGGTTGAAAGGAATAGGAACCCCATCTAATAAATGACATTACAAGTAAATTTTTTCATTATTAGGCTACTTCCAAATAAACTACGTCTAGTATCACGACTTATACCCATGTTCAAGCAGGTTAATTTTAATTAGAGTCACTTGGCACGTTAATTTAATCATTAGGATAACCCTTTTTACCTCAGATTGAAAAAAAAGGAAAAAAATTATTTAAACAACAATTTTGTTTGTACCTTCAGAAAATATAAATGAATTCCACTTTTTAAATACTGTTTATCAGTACTTATTTTACAAACTTAAAAATATCAGGAGCCATTTTTTTTAAAAACTTTTTTTGCTTCCAAAATTACTACTTCAAAACTGATCCTTTTTAAGAATGTCATCATACTTGAATCTGAAGCTCGTTTAATAAGCTTTGTGGGACATGATGTACAAAATCCTTAAATACAAAACTGCTTCATACTTATTTTTAGCTTGAATACCTCAGACATTTCACCCTCATTCTGATTTATCTGAAAACGTTTTTTTTTTTTCAGTTTGGTGTACAATCATGCAATTTTTCAAGTCTGAGTAATTAAGTTTTGTGAAAGTAAGTTTTGAACAAGAACGCTTTCGGTATACCTTTGAGGATGCAATGGAAAACGTCAACATTTTTGAAAATCATTTTTCATTAAGCCATTAAGTGTTTTTAATGGTGTTCTCATTGAACTCCATTTATTGCATCATTAAAGAAATGCTTCACGTATTTCCCTTAACTAGCAGATACGTACTATTTTTATGTGATAATACTCAGTAGCAATTTTTCTCGTTATTGTTTACTGCTCCTTGTTCTCATAGAAATGTGTTGTCCTTTATATTACGCTATAAACCAGTCAAGGCTTTCTATTACTTTTGCCTTCTTCTAATCAGATCTCGTATTTTATTGATCAATTATTTTATAAGTTCAACTGCAAAAACATGACTTTGGAGCTGAATTGACCAAAGAGATGATATAAATATTTCGTTTTACTAAAAACTAGCTGTACCTGACGCGCGTTGCTACGCCAACAAAAATATACATCATTATACTGATTTTCATGACAATCGGTTGAATGGGGCAGAAGTTGCTACTCTGCAGTGCCACCTGGTGGCGAGTGGCTTCAATGAGCATATTATGCACCTTCTCCGTGGAAAAATACATATATATATATATAGCAATTTTCATAATAATCGGTCCAGGTATCAAGTGAAGCCGTGACTATACTCAAATTTTGTACTCACGCATTTGCAAGATCAATCCATCGCTAAAAATATCAAATAGAAAAAGTTTTAAATCCCCCCGTTGCATGAAAACCCATAAAACAATAAAGAAAGAATTTATTTGTTCAAACTCAAGAAAAATGGCAACAGCTAACTTCTTATCAATGAGATCTTTCACGCGAATTAATTTCTGCAGCCGATAATTTTATTCGTATTCATCCAATGGATTGTGGAATAAAAAAGGAACTATCGATCGGATTTTTTTCGAACTTGTCTATAAACATTCCCAGTACCAAAAATAACAAACGGTGAAAGTTTCAGCCAAATCTGCCGGGTAGTTTTTGAGTTCAAGGATGACATACAGACAAACATTCATTTTTATATATAAAGATAAGAATACTAGATTCTCGAGTGACAGAAAATTAAACAAGTGTAAAAAAGTAAGAGTATGTTATTACATTTTATTTAAATATTACATGATAAGCATATGTTTAAAATGCAAATGATCTTTTAATTCATTCTACTATAAGGCTTTTATGTGCACCAAACATTCCCCGATCAAAACGAAAATTTTATTATCTTGCAAAGGAAGCAGAAATGTAAAAAATGCTTGAAATATCATTGACCAAGAAAATTCAAATCATATAAGCTTAATTCTTAAAAGAAGGTTTTCCATACTAAAACCATTGTATAAATAAAAGTAAATAGACAAAGTAAAACTAAATTACTAAGTTAATTAAACTACATCATTAATTAAAATATCAATACTTCAATATTAATTTTTCGCTCTTATCTTTAAAAAGAAAAAAAAAAAAACTAGAAACTACTAAATAGAGGAACGCAAACAGTAAACAAGGTCACTGGAGCAAACAATTTTTTAACCAAAGTAACAATTCTCACTAATTGAGCAAGATGTTTACTCAACATATGCAGAAAAACTAATATTCTGTAAAATATATTTTAAACTTCATCGTGTCATATAAAGTCTGCAGTATGCTACATCAATAAATACGTAAGTAAATGTACAAAAATAAAAATTGCATCAAATTAAAAAACTCTTATACTTTGACACAACATTAAATTGTTCTGTTCCGGACTTAATTTTTTTGAATTAGACATTAAAAAAAAGAAAAAAAAAAGGAAGGTGTATAGTTTACCACGCCTAAGATGATAAATGGAACATGCGCATCTAATACAATCAGATACCCCTTCTCCTCCCACACATAGAACCCTCCTTTGGCTCTATTCCCTACAGAACGACAGGCATGCAATCAACGTTATTGGCTTCCCGTAGATAAATGTCTCACTTAACCAGTGGTTTCGTTTTTATTCCCACTTCAGTCGGGGCTTCCGTCGCGGCTCATTGGTGCGTTCAACTGACCCCCTCTAATTACGTACGGAGAAAATTTAATTTTCAGTCTTTCGCTCTGAGACTTTAATTATGGCGCGCTGTTCCGCTAATTGCATTTGTGCCACGAATGCAACACAGTGGGCTCATAACAAGCGAAGATACATCGTTTTCGAGAGGTTAAACAAATCACATCGCTCGAAACTTAGAGATAATGCTGAAAATTACTATCTCGAAGCATTTAAATGAAAGGATAAATAGCAGTTTTAAAACAATGAGTTTTCAAAAACAAAAACAAACACTTGTTCCGTTCGCTTCTGCATACGAGGACGTGAATTGTGTCTCGTTACGTACAAAATACTTGAATCATGTAATTTAATATTCCTGTTAGTGAAACAAAGGTTCACATTTTCTCTAATCACGGTGTACTTCATAATATGAGAAAAATATACATTTTTATTTATTCATTAATTTTTTTTTCTGGTTCACATATTTCAATTCTGAATTTGGTAGCTTATTAATAAACATTGCCCTTTCTTGTTTATACACTTGCATTAAATTTTCGGAAAATTTTATTTAGGGAAACCGTCCAGTAATGTTTAATTAAGCACTATTTCATTTTTTAAAATTCATATTATCGTTTAAAACTGTAGATTGTGATAAGAGTTGCAGTTAAAGAAAAAAATTGGGGGGGGGGGGGAGCTTACCTTAGGGTTTGAGGGGAGTCATCAAAAGGCAACTTAAACCGATACACATTGCATTTACGTTACTTTTAAAATGAAAAAGCTAAATATTTAGAGGGAAGCCGTCCCTAAAGGTTCCCGTCTCTCCATTCTACAATAATGTCTGTGCTACGTTAATTAAAAATTTCTTTTATTGATATGTGCAATCGAAAAACGCCATTTGCCATTTTCAGTGGCAAAAAAAAAAAAAAAAAAAAGAAAAAGAAAAAAAAAGCAATAGGCCTTCTTGAATTTTCAAAACACAAACAATACAGAAATGAAACTTTAAATTCAACTTGAACCTTGCTCTTCATGAACGAAGTAAGATGCTCCCCCCCCCACCAGCTCACAAGAGCTGTAGTATTTGGGGAAAACTTCTCCGCCCGACGGGTCGCACACTTTAGTGAAAATCCCGTTATTAATAAAGCTTAGTGTACGCCGCAAGCTGTACCTCGCCGCTATTTATATGTATAATTCTTTAACTTGTCTCGGAAAAAAGGACCAAATTGCTTCTTGGGTAAGATAGAATTCTTTGCCTCCATTCCTGCGAGGCTTGTGCACAATGATGTAGTATATGAATCAATCCAAAAGTCCGGACGTTCCAACTGCAGTTCGGAAGTTCGCACGATTTTGAGTAAGAGACTAGCCCGAGAATTGCATGATTCACTAAAGGTAATGTTTGTCGTTGTGTTGAAAATCTATTACTAAAACGTATAGTATTTCAATACATTCAATTGATTAGATTGGCATTAATTGAGTTATTGCGTTTTTTCATAAAACACTTTTTCCTTTGAAATAATTCATTTCCTCCCTTCGAAGAAAAAAAATATTTTCAAGGTACTGTTTATATTTCTGTTAAAAAATAAAGTTTTGTGTTAGATATGAATTACACCAAAATGTTATTTTTAAGAGTAAATGACGTAGTCATTTCTAAAGCAATCGATCATGTTCGATTCTGTCAAATTCTATCTTCTAATAGCGCAGTGGAAAATTACCGTCTGTGAGGACAGAAAATAATTTCTGGCTGCGCTATTAGTACATTGAATTCAATTGTATAAAGCACAAAAAATTGCGTTAAAGACCAATGTCTACTGCGTAAAGAGAAATTCAAATACATACTATACTTAGTTTACGAGAAATATATTAGTTGTAAATAAAGAAGTATAATATATATATATATATATATATATATATATATATATATATATATATATATATATATATATATATATATATATATATGTATGTGTGTGTGTGTGTGTGTGTGTGTGTGTGTGTGTGTGTGTTAGCACAAGCTATTGGCGACGTCAATTGTATGTTCGACTTGGACAAGAAAAAAATGGTGAAAAGCAGATGGCAAATGTAAATAGTATTGGTTTACTTTTTCTTATTCCAGAGAAAATCCCAAAATAGAACCCTCAATCCATAATGGCAAATGCTCTGGAAACCTATTTATTTCTTTCATTATGTCTATTCCGTCAACACAAAATAATTTTTAATAATATCCTTCATATCGTCTTCCTACCAGATCTCTCTGGCAGGCAAATCGTACAAAGACTTGCACTAATTTAAAATAAAACATTATTTACATTAACATCCCGCTTTTACCCACTTTATAATAGACAAAGCTTTTAGTACGCATTATACAGAAGAAGCAGAAAAATAATGCAGAGGATCCATGAAGGAAATGACAAATGATGTTTCATTCAAAAGATATTGATTAAAGAAAAAAAAAAGACGTGTAGCAAACAAGAAACTGGACAAGAAATCTTCTGCAATATTTTCAGTAAACAGATTTTACAAATATCAGAATCAAGTATAAAACAAGCACCGTCCTTCTCCGCGAAAAGTAACTTTTACTCAGCGAAAAAATGATCGATTATTGTTCAAACAAAGCCTTCTTCCACAAAACGGCGAATCGAAAGTAATTGGATCGATTTTTCTTTCGAATTTCTGACAGCCAAATTTAAGAAACAAAAGAATCCCTACGCGAGCTTTGAAGAAATTGGAACACAACGAAAATCCATTTCGATAATAAACTCTTAATCGAACCGAAAAAGCAATTTTAAGGCTCCTGGTTTATTTATTTGCTTTTTTGCAAATGGATAAAATATACGTTGGAAAATACTTTACTACAACATTTTACACCACATCAGAACTGCAGTAGAAAACAGAGTTCTTTGTAATTTAAAATGCTTGTTCATTGCACTATCCCTTGTCGTATTTGTCATCATTTTATGGCAATTGTTCAAAAAGAATGTAACACAATAATACTGCAATATTGCAGTGGGCAGGTAAATGGCAGTATATGTAGAAATGAGTTTTCGAAATATTTGCAGAAACGCGTTTTGGATTCCATAATAACAATAGGGAAATGCCGAAACCAAACAGACACGCTTGTACAATAAAGCTAACGTCAAATAGATGGCAAAAATGAAAAATTTGCCATTACGTTTTACCTGCTCATGGCGGAATAAGTATGTCTAACCAAAATCTGTGAAAGTTATAACCCAGAGAATGAGATTTTCATAGTATGTAAAAGCTTTTTTTGGTATTCAAAAAACAGGTTTTAGAATTTTTCACCCGGAGTAACCCTGGCGAGATGGTGTAAAAATTTCAAACATTTATGAAATATAATTCCGTGACAAGTTTTATTGAAACTAGTTTCTGATACATATTGCAGTTTATATTATACTAAGCAAGTTTTACTATAGTTCGATTTTAGTACAAAAAATGGCTTTTTAATGAACAAACTTTTGTTTAACGCTGCAATGAATGTACGTAAATGTAATACCAAACCAGAAACTAAAGTAGATTATATCCCGGTTGCAAATATACAATAAAAAATTAACATTTCCTTACGCTCCTCAAAATACAATTGTACGTATAGATGATAACTTATGCAGTCAACTTTTGAAAATATGAAAAATCACTACTTTGCAACGACTTACAAATGAATGGATCCTAATTCATTTATTTGTGATCAATGATACTTCCTGACTAATTTTTGAGGGTTCAAAAATATTGTCTATCTTGCTACAGACGTATAAAATAAGTGCACCAATAAAATAAATATTTAAAGAAGTTAAATAAAAAAGCTCCTTTCTAGGTATGTAAAAATTTCTGAGCCTTATATGAAAAAATAAAACTTATAAAGTTTTAAGTAATTTTTCCAAAAAATAAAGAAATTTTAAGGATCGCACGGAATTTGAATATAATTTTTGATCTTCCAAGAGTTGAAAGGTTAGATGTCTTCTCCATTATGCAAATATTTCTTTCCCTTTGAAAATTCCCTTCATGTTGTCACCCTAAAACACGGAAACCTGTTCATGCTCTTCCAAGCACTAACGCAGGAACGCAAAAGACGCGTAATAGAGGGAAGGCAACGTGAAATGGGTGGCAATTGAGCCCCACGGCTTTCTCTTAGAATCGTGACTAGGGTCGTAGTGAACAATATTTGAATCTCGTTAAATAATTTTCTCCCACAAGTGTTATCTTTCGAAAAACGTGGTCAAATAAATCGGGGACAAAGGATAATTTTATTCGATTTTGAGATAAAAAGTTCCGGCACTCTTAACAGTTTCTGCCATTAAAGGTTCAATTCGATACATTTTGCTTCGAATTCAGACTAAAGAAAAAGGATCAAATGCAAAAGCGTATAGAATTTTAATGGATGATTAGAGAACATTCTAGGCATTGGAATTTTTATGACCCGTTTGATTTTGGGAACATTTTTTATAATTGTTTTCAAGTAACTAAAAGAAAAGAATATAGGTAGATCATGCTAATTGCATGTAATATTTAATGCGTGCTAAAAGTGAAATTTCTTCCCATGAAAACATAAATAAATAAATATATTCAAAACAATTAGGAAAATGGGAATGTAATTGTATTTTGTCTTGAGTGTGATGCCTCTGAAGAAAAAAAAATCCCTCCTTGAAGTTAAATAAATAACGTGGTAGATTTTGAAGCAAACCCTAATTTCAGCTTTCTCTTTTTCTATAATAAAAAAATGTAAAAATTGAACTGAAAACATCCCTTAAAATGTTTTTATCTATACTTGATATTTAAACTACATTTTATGCTATATTTCCATGAAAAGTCATCTGATCAAAATGCGTATTAAAGAAGCCGCCGCGAAAAATTGGGCATCAGTATTAGTGTTAATACAGTTTTGCTATTATACTTTTAAGAACTACAGTTAGTGCAACGTGCGTAAACGTGCGTAATGGAAGGCGCACTAATAACAGTCATGTGAACGCTACTTCGATGAACCACATGACAGTCATTGCCTTAAGATTTCCTATGATTATACTATATGAATGTATCAGCATTTTTCTTTCTCAAAATTTTAAATATAAGAAAAATGCTATGATGAATAACAAAACCACATAAAGTAAAAATTACATGATTTCTTATAGGCAAAAATTAACAATGAAACTTTTGAAAATAAATAAAAATAAATGAGCTTCTAAAAAGCGCTATGAGTACATTCTTGTTGATTTTTTTGGAAAAAGAGACTCTTCGGCTGATCAGAAGTCCCTAGTTTATTCAAATAATAAAGCGTATAAATGAATTAAATTAAAAAAGAAACCACGAGTATTTTTATAGTAAATTCTTGTTGATTTTTTTGGAAAAAAAGACTTCTCGGCTGATCCGACGTTCCCAGTTTATTCAAACAATAAAACGTATAAATAAATTAAATTAAAAAAGAAACCACGAGTAGTTTTATAGGGCACTATGGATAAAATTTTAACAGAAAGTGAAGGAGTGTTTCCGTAGGCTATTCAAACCAAATGTGAATTAGATAATTTTATGATAAATAAAATATCGCTTTTGTTGATTTTGCTGGAAAAAGATATATTTCAGCTAATGCCACGTACCCTGTTTTTCAAATAAGAAACTGACATTTAAATTGAAAAAAAAGGAAATGGAAGTATTTTTTTACGGCACTACAAAGAAAATTTTAACGGATAGATAAGAACTGTGTCTGTAGTTATCCAAACCAAATGCGGGACAAGATAGTTTTATCTTTACTAATAATAAAGCTGAAAGTCTCTCTGTCCGGAGGATGTCTGGATGTCTGGATGTCTGTAGGATGTCTGTAGGATGTCTGTGACGCGCATAGCGCCTAAACCGTTCGGCCGATTTTCATGAAATTTGGCATAAAGTTAGTATGTAGCATGGGGGTGTGCACCTAGAAGCGATTTTTCGAAAATTCGATGTGGTTCTTTTTCTATTCCAATTTTAAGAAAAAAAATATCATAAGATGGACGAGTAAATTTCGAAGTTATCATAATGTGAAACCGTAACATGGGCACAAGCCAATTGGCGAGATACGAAATTATCATAACGTGGAACCGTAAGATGGGTACAAGCCAACTGGCGAGAAAATTCACCATACATTATTTGTAAATATACAGGCGAACCAAAAGACCTTTTGATTTTTCTATTACGGGCAAAGCCGTGCGGGTATCACTAGTATTAAATAAAATGTCGCTCTTTCCGAAGATTTTGACTCTATTTACAGGTTTGTGAGGATAATTAGACTGGATGCACTTTGTTACGCACTATATTTAATTATAATAAAGTTAAAGATTTCAGACGAAAGAAAATGTAAATTAGCTCATATTATGTAGATTAAGGAGCAATAATAACATTATGATGAAGTTGTGATGAAAATTGTCTTGCATTGTTAACTGCTTTGTTTTTCATTTTATCATTCCCATGAGTCATCTTTTCAACTATTCCATCTCAATGTGACTCTTGAACAAATATAGGAAGCACTTCCATTCATATTCATTCAGCGCATGCTGCTTCGTTGACGCACAAATCACGTTTTTTCTTTTACATTTACATTATTTACAATTTTTTTCGAAGCGTCAAAACGAATTTACATATTTTCGAACTGAAATATCTAAAATGTTAGAATTCCAGACTGAGTTCCATTGAAGAGGGACACCCGGAGGACTTCTTTTTTGCAGCGGAATTTCGGAAGATACTCCTAATATTGTGATTTAATATATTCAAATGAGATTTCAAGTTATCCCTTGAGGAGTGATTGCTTACAAGTTTTTAATGCTTGTTTTTTTTTTAGAAATAATGATAAAATGTCCAATGACATTAGAAGTATACTCACTATATAAATGAAACAGAGAATATATTTATAAATGTGTGTGTGTGTATGTTCCCTATACGAATCCACAGTTTACGTCGGATCTGGACCAAATTTGGCAGGGAGGTACTTGGGCACCCGAGAAGGAACGAAGAGTGGTTTTCGAACGCCAAAAACGTACCGAACCGTTCGAATTTCAATTTTAATGCCCGAAAATGGCATTAAATGGCTTTTTCTACTCGAAATAATTATTCGACCATTTCGATTTTGGCACCGCTCGAAAGCCCGCTAAAAATACCCCGTAGGTTCATCCATTTTCTTGGAATTTCGAAAAAAAAAGGCTGTAAAATCACCGGGAAAAATTGAAAAGCATCATTAAGCCTAATGGAATAGAAATTTTGTATCGAAAATTTACCGTTTGCGCGATTTCACTTAAAATTAGTTGAAAACAATTCAGAAGGTTGCCACTTTTATTTTCTCAACTGTGACAAAATAAATTTCTCTTTTTGTTTTGAGATCAAAATTTTCCCTTTTGATTATTATTTGGTGATTTATCTTCTTTCTTTTGGATTTTAGGTGTTACGTTTAATTTACTCGGTAATTTTTGATTTGCCGTTATCTTTCTTTAAGAACGATTATTTCGACGGAAAATTCACAATATTTTTTTTCCCTCTAATTGAAGCCTGATTGTTGAACATGCGTCACTTGACAAAACTTTTATTTTCGAGATAGACCGTGCAAAGCCGTTCAATGCAGCTATTTTAAAAAATAAGAAAAGGCAAAGACAGAAGTGACTAAAGTAATGTGATTCATAAGTTCACGAGCAAACCAGCAGAGCACCGTTTTAGATTCGCAATGAAGTGATGGACAACAACCTAAGTGTGTCGTAGTGCGTCACTTACACGGATCGGATATTTGAAACGCTTGGTGGACAGGACTGTCAAAGTATGCAATGTTTATAAGAAGCCGTACCAATATTAGAAACAATCGGCCTGAAAGGAATGCCAGCTTTATGTACCTTAGGTAAAGCATAAAATCTAGCGCAATTAGCAATAGAAGGAATAACAGAGCGTTTAACATTTAATGGAATGGACTGAACAGACTTGAAAGCAGAAGAAATAGCCTTTAACTCATTTTCACTCGGATCTTTAGAAATCTCTAAGTATGGACCAGAAGAAATCAAATCATTAGTTTTGTCAACATAAGATGATTTGTCAAGAACAACAATATGACCACCCTTGTCAGCTTTGGTAACAACAATATCTGAATTAGAAATTAAATTATTTACAGTATGACTAACAGTATTAGTAAAGACGGGATTGGAAATTCTAGAATTAAAGTCCACATTAGAAGCAATAAGATGCCTATCGCAATCTTTTTGATTGGATGATAAGGCACTAAATTTAAAAGCTTTCTCAATAGGAGCAATAAGCTTAGAAAAAGAAGGTTTGCTGGCCAGAGCAAAGTTATCATTGCATTTCAGAGCATTAATTTGAGAACTGTTTAAAGGAACACTTGAAATATTAACGACAACATTTTTATTTACCACTGGTAAATTTTCCGAAGGAACAACTTTCGAATTTCTACAAAGTTTAGCTAATTTCTTTTTCAAAACAACTTGGTGATTCTCCGAAGAACGAAGGGTTCTAGACCAAGAAGTTCTATCAACATAATCAAAATCAGATATAAAATTTGAAATAGAGAGATGCAAATCATAGAGCTCACGTTCAATAAACGAGAGGCGTTTCCTAGTTTCTTGGATCGAAGCTCTAAGTAGAGCCAATTTCGACCGAAAAATAACTTTATCAATTTTTACAGACCGAAGTTACATTTCAAAGAAATAAAATTCGGAATAACTTTCCTGCGCCTACATTCTTGAAGAAATTTTAAGTGGTTCAAAAAGCGAAACTTCTTAATACGAAGATTGCAAAACCTATTAATTTGAGACATTCCAAAAACAAAATATCAAAGCACATAAGAACAAATTATTATCAAAAATACAAATCAAATTAAAACAGTAACAAGGCAAAATAAGAAAAATGAAGCAAAATTCAAAAACTACCAGATATAACAAATACAACCAAAAATTCAAGGCAAGAAGAAAGAAAAAAGAAAGTAGAATGCAAACGTACGGCCCGTTTAAGCCAACTAAATAACGAATAAATACCTTTTGTGCTGAAAATTCAAAAAATCAGTAATCCAACGTCAGAAAGCACAAATATTGCAAAATATTGCAGACACGTGTTTCGGTGTTACAAGGAACACCTTTTTCAATGCAAAGAAATGTGAGCTTCTGGATGAAAAGTCATCCGAGAAAAGCAACACGGTGGAACAGGAGATAGTATAAATATCAAAAACTAGAAATTAAACAAAACAACTCATACTTGTCTAAAGCAATGTTCCTTTGTTTTTAATGCTAAATTTTATACAATGTCGGATGGTTTGGCAATGGGAAACCCACTTAGCCCCATCCTTAGTGATATTTACATGCATTACTTTGAGCTCAAGTTGTTTCAGAAACTACAGTTTCAATTCTATGTTCGCTATGTTGATGACTGTTTTGTTCTTATGAATCACGATCAACTAAGCATTGATGATGCTTTATCTATTTTAAATTCCATTGATCCTCATATTCAATTCTCTTGTGAAAAAGAATAGAATAATTGCCTTCCATTTCTGGATGTTCTCGTTTCTCGAACTGAGTCCGGTTTTGAAACTACAGTTTATCGCAAACCTTTTGCTGTTTCATTACCCCCACATAGATTATCATCTCACCCTCCTAATCAAAAATATTCAGCTTTCAACACATTTGTTTATCGTGCAATGAATATTTGTTCTTCACCTGAGCTTCTTAATGCGGAACTCAACTATTTAAGAGCTGTGGCTGTTGATAGAGACTATCCGCTCACCTTAGTTGATTCCATTTATAAAAAACTTTGCAAAAAATCTCAAAATATTGCTCTTAATAGAACTTTTAACACTAAGAATTTAGTTGTTCTGCCTTTCTTCCCTGGTATTAGTTTTCAGGTTGCTAAGATTCTGAAGCGATTCCAATTCCAAGTGGTATTTTCTCCTATTAATAAACTTTCGTTCTCTTCTCTTAAAGATCCTATTCATCCTCTTAATTGTTGTGGGATCTATAAAATTGTTTGCAATTGCGGACTCGGATACATCGGACAGACCCGCCGTTCTTTGAAATTTCGGTTAAAAGAACATCAAAACTATGTGAGGAAACAACAGCTGAATAAATCCAGTCTTGCCCAACACTGTTGGGAATCAAATCATTCTTTTGATTTTAATTCTTATCAAATTATCCAAAAATGCCCCAATTCGTTGGATCTTGATTTTTGGGAATCTTTCCACATCCTGAGGAACCGTTCTAATTTAGTCAATGATCTTACTGCAATTCCCTATTTTTCTTCTGTGTGGACTCCTTTGTTAAAATTGGTTTAGTTTTTATATTATTTTTTATGTAAACGTCGTACATTTCTTACTTTTATTTTTTTCATTTTTTGCTTTCTTATTTCGTTTTGTGATTAACTAATTCCAATATGTTTATCCTAAACTTTGTTCTTAAATGCATTTCTCCATTTGATACATTGCTTTCATACATAGTTTTTCCCGCTGGTAAATTTATTGCTAATTTATTCAGAGTGGTTTCATTTTTGGACTTTTTGCATTGTTTATGGGTTTTCTTAGAAAATTTATTACTTAACGGTTTTTTTCCTGATGGAATTATATAATAAATTTTGCCTCCAGGTGTCATTTTATCTTTTTTGTTTTGTTTAATTTCTAGTTTTTGATATTTATACTATCTCCTGTTCCACCGTGTTGCTTTTCTCGGATGACTTTTCATCCAGAAGCTCACATTTCTTTACATTGAAAAAGGTGTTCCTTGTAACACCGAAACACGTGTCTGCAATATTTTGCAATATTTGTGCTTTCTGACGTTGGATTACTGATTTTTTGAATTTTCAGCACAAAGGTATTTATTCGTTACACTATAATCAATTTAAATGGTAAAAACACATTTGCCATTTAGGATTTTCTTGGTCAAATTTTATCATTTCCGACATTAAAAGTTTTGGATATTTGTATAGAGTATCAGTAAATATTGGAAATCAACAAATGTTAAAATTCAGAAAAAAGTAAATTGATATATTTGGTTTGCTCCAAAAATGTCTGACCCAAGATACAGTCCACCAAAGAGGGCAACCTGTGTGCTCTATCTCGTGAATTTCGACACACTTTTAAATTGCTTTATCTCGGGAAAAGTTTACGATATTTTGTTGCGTTTTTTTAGTTAAAAGAAAATGATTTAGCTAGAACTATGAGAACTATTAGAATGAAGAACTATGTGCGTTTGAACCATTAAAACATTTGAAAATTTTTTTGTGTTGCAGCCTTTAGAAAAAAAAAGCATTAATAAAGAATAATTTTTTTTCAACATTGCTAATGTAAAAAAACAAAAAAAAAGATTGCTTTACCATCAGCACCATTTTTTGCAACATTTCCTGAAACAAAAGTTTTCCTCATTCGGCAAACTATATATGACGATTCGGAAAACTCGGAGTCATCATTATAACCTTGCAAGGTAAAAAAAAAAAGGTTTACCTCCCAAAAGTATGAATTCGAAGCACTCATGTTGAAAGACAGACGATGACGAACTATGCTTAAAGTACAACTCAAATTTATTCATTACATTAAATATTTCCAATAACTTCCAAACCGTATTCCATGCATACATTTTTTTTAAAAATTAAATAGGATTTCCTCATTTTTATGTCATCTTACTCTTCTACTCTCCACACGTATTTCCTGAATATTTCCCATCCAAAGAAATATGACGAGAGAAATATATTCCACCTGATCATAGTACCCCATCTGGTTGGATAAAACACTCGTCGGTATTTTCTTGATTGCCCAATCACAGCAGCAGTTTTATTTACGGCATCGATAATGGGAACGGGTTTTTAAGACAAGCACCGTCAATTTCTGCAGTTCTTGAGCCAATCGAATGCTTTCTTTTCTTTCTATTGCTATCCGTGACGAATGGCTGCTACCGTAAAAGGGGATATTTAGAGTGTTATTTCCACGAATGAATGGACGCCGATTACAACCAAGAAATGTTTTCTTCCGGTTTTGATGATGTTGTTGATTGCATCATGACTCTCTATCGTGAAATACTATAATAACGTTCTTATTATAGATATAGCGATATGTGTCGCTGCATAGAAAGAACGTGTGTTTCGTACTCTCTTTGAAAGCGTTGAAGGACATTTCTGTTACAAATTGTTACTTTTTTGTCAGTAATAAAGAATTACGAATCGTAAGACAAAGGAATATCTTGATCTGAATTATAAATGAAATAAAAGAAATGCTTGAATATATTTCTTAGAATTTGCGCTAGTATAAGTAAAACGTCTTATCAGTACGTATATTGTTAATAACAAAATTGTGAAACAAACTGCTAAAAATTTCTACGAAAATTCATTGAAATTCCGGGATTTTTTAAAGTTTTTTATAGCGTTTTTTTAGATAAAAAATATTTGAACTTTTCCCATAGACTAACGTTAAACATTTTTAGTTCTGTTAAAAAATCACAACAAGTTTTTATACAAAACAATTGTTTTACATACATGCTCTACTAAAAGCTCTTTGGAATAAAGAACGTCTATCTTGATAGCATTTAGGAGCACTGCATATTTTACATAAAATTCTGCCATTTACATAAAAACAGTAATAAAATGTGACAAAGAATGTTCAGAAAAAAAGGATTTACTCAGAGACGTATTCTTACCAGTTTATGCAAAATATGATCTCCCTTGACTTCCAGACTTATATCCCAGCGTGTTTTCATTGATAAATCAGAACGTATTTTTCCAAACAGGGCATCTAATCTCGGAAGCAGTCAAATGTCTAAATATTTAAAGACATTTATTTTATAGAAACGATTTAAAAACAAACAACAGATGCTGAATGTAGATAAATGTTGTGAATACGATCAACTTCTTTTAAATCTTCGCTAAAACATTACGGCACTGTTAGTTTGCTAGAAAAGTTTCATTTTGTTCAGTTTCATGAATCAATAGTTAAGCCCATTTTCATAGATTTTAAAGCATAACTGTTTTTTGGAATTCATTTTATACTTTTTTTTCCTTTCAAAATTATTACTTGGAATTTCATGTAGTCAAATAGTTGTGTGATTATTTTTAGAGCGACAACAATCGAAGTTCCAGTCGAATTTTTCGAAAAAGTAGACTGAAGACCCATCAAACCGTTATCTTGAAGTATACGTGCGTTGAAAGTTGAAAATAACCATAATCGTAATTTATTTTTTATTGATTTAAACAAAACTACCACGCGCGGAAAAGGAAGGTATTTTTTATGGATTTTTTTCGGTAACCATATTTTACATGTTTAATGGTCTCGTTAAATTTTACTACCTTTTTATCTCTGTTTTAAGGAAAATGATGTTTTTTTTTTCTCTGAGTTCTGAAAATTTGATATTAAATTTTGAGTTGTCTAGTATAAAAGAATGTTTTTATGCATTCTATCAAAGAAAATAACTTAAAATATTATTTTAGTTAGAAAGGGGATAGATACCTAAATATGTATCTCTTAGAGAAATTGACAAACATAACTCCTTTTCAAAATCCAAACTTTTTTTTAAATATTCCATTAATTCATTTTTTTTCTTTCCTTTTCTTTTGTTTTGGAGAATTTTTAACGAAGCCTGAAGATTTCTTTCATTTTTTAATCTACTTTTATAGGCAGCATAGGCTAAAATCAACCTATAGTGGTTTTGACGTTATTTAATGTGACGTTGCAAAATATTTGCTTTAAAAAGACCGTGAAGATTGTATTACTTACTAAAATGGTTTACTTACTCAAAATTAAAATTTTATTATCTTCACAATATAATGCATACAATCGTCAAAAATCGGTTAGAAAACGTATTGAAAATGGACTGAAAACGCACATCACACCTTGCAAAACCACATTAATGGTTCCTTTATTATATAACAGTAATTCTTTAGATTTTAAAATTTTGCAGTTTCGAAATATCGGTATTTGCTGAGGTAAAATACCGGTATTTTCAGTATTAGCTGAAAATAATAAATGGTTTTAATTAAAGAATTTTCAATTCAACTAATTAAATATCTACTTGTGTTTTAAATGTACACTTCTTTTTTAATGATACAGAACCATGAACAAAATCAATCTATTGATGTACAAATTTGGCTTCAAAAACTCGATTTAATAGAATATCTTTACTAATAATAAAGCTCAAGGTTTGTCTGGATCTCTGAATTTTTGTCGGGATATCTGTCCGGATATCTGACGGAATATCTCTCTGTGACGCAAATAGCGACTAAGCAGTTCGGCTAATTTTCACGAAATTCGGCACAGAATTAGTTTGTAGCATGGGAGTGTGCACCTAGAAGCGATTTTTCGAAAATTTGATTTTGTTCTTTTTCTATTCCAATTTTAAGAACATTTTTCGGAGCAAATTTTCAAAACGGTGGACGAGTAAATTACCAATTTATCATAACGTGGAACCGTAACATGTTCGAGCAAATTAACATAGCAAATTGGCGAGAAATTCATCATCCATTTTTCATAAATATACAGGCGAACTGAATGACCTTTTAATTTTCTACTACGGGCAAAGCCGTGCGGGTACCGCTAGTTAGCAAATAAAAGTAGCAGAAAGATTGCAAAATGATTTTTTCATTACTAGATGGCGAGATAAATCGCATTTTTGTGCATCATGTTTTTATTTTTTGTTTCCTTGATTACTCAATTTCCTTTTCCGAAAATTAATTTCGAGTGCATTTGTTCTACGAATAATTTATTCCAACCATCAATTGCAGAAAAACGTTATGATATTTTATTTATTTGCCTCAACTGCACTGAATTTTGGCAAAAAGAACTTTCTCTTGTTTGTAAAACAAATGGTAATTGTTGTCACCTGCATTGGTTTATTGTCATGTCTCGCTTTATACTTGGTAAGATAATATTTAGAAATTATATAGTGCCTTGGATAGAGGTTAAGCGTAATCATTTGAAACATATTTTCATATATTTACATAATTGTAATTGTAAAGAATTTTGAAAAGTACGCGAAAACGAACAAGAGAAACTAATAAGATTAAATTTAGTCAAGTTTATCATAAATTTCAAACTAAAGAGCTAATAACAGAAATCAAGCACAAACCTCTTCTGCTCAAGTGAAAATGATCTTAATACAGTCGAATCCTGCTACAACGCGATTCGACTTACGCGAAACGGCTACAACGCGATTTTTTCATCAGTAAATAATTTTAGACCTAATGCGAATTAATAAGATAAATAAATACCTTTGTGCTGAATAGTAAAGTCAGAACAAACAACGTAAGTAGAAGCACAAATTTGTAAATTACAGCAGACCTGCTGTAATTTACAAATTTGTGCCTCTACTTACGTTGTTTGTTCTGACTTTACTAATGCGAATTCTTCGCCGGAATTTTTAGAAGGGATTTGCAGCGTGAAAGTATTGGTTTTGTTATTGGCTGCTAAAAATATTTTTTGCGTGAAAGGACCTTCATCCCTTTAGCATCACTGGCAGCAGAAATCCCCACACCGTACCAGACTGAACATAGCTTTAGTTGTGTATACAAATAACTACTCCCCGCTTTTACCATATTTTTTTCATTCTAAATGCGAAAGTTGATGAACTAAATGATACCTTAGAGCAGTGCTCCATCTAAAGTTTGTGAAGACCGAAAGAAAAAGAGAAAGTTTCTGTCAATTAAAGAAAAGCTAAAGGTTCTCGATGTGCTTGAACAACTAAAATATGCATTGAAGGGAACACGACGATTAGGTGTGAGTGAACTACTGTATCTACTGCATAATACAGTAGTTCACTCACTTAATATAGAAAAATAGACAAATAAAAAAAAGTCAAAAATATGGAAAAAATGTAAGCTTATTTGACACGACTGATGAAGTACCAAAAAAAAAATAAAATAAAAAAATAAATAAATGAAAAATAAATAAATAAATAAATAAATAAAATAAATAAATAAATGCGGGGATCTGATATTTTATTTGACCATCTTGACATGTTCGGAAATCTATCTTCTGGGGTTTTAAGAGCTAGATCGTGGGACACTTGAAGTTCTGATAAAATTTTCCATCAAACAGAATTATTTTTATGTTGGAGAGGTTCTAATGGTAGCTGATAACGATGGAGACTCGTGCATTAGTTTTTTGCGTAAAAGCAAAACCATTCCGACTGTTTCGACCATCTGTACTAGATGTTGCAGCCGTTACAAATAAAACTATTAAATTTTTGATAACAGCTCCTACGAAAAGAAATGATACAAAGCGAAATCAATCTTTTTTGTGGTCTGAAAGTTAAATTTATATTCAGATGTATGAGGAAATTGGGGGTAAAATACAGTGGGACAAAATTTTACGTTTCTTTTTTTCTTTCTTTTTTTAAAGGTTATCTCAAAAACTAGGTATAAATAGTTATAATTTTTTTTGTGTTTCAAAAGTTTGTGCACTTAAACTGCATTACAAATACACCTTTAGAATTATCTTATCGAATCAAAGTTTCCAAATATCTTGAATTTTACATTTTTCGTCTCACTGTGTCCCACCCTCCCCTATATGAGTATCCTCTTAAAATTTTACAATCCAAATATTTAAAGAAACGGAGTTTTGGCATATTATTTTACCTACTAATGCGCGCTATATTTAATTCTGAAAAATCATCTCGAAATGCGATCTGAAATGTTATGTCAAATGCTCATTACATTCTTCGACTTTCAAAATTTTCCCTGGCTAAATTTCACAGCGGTAAGATATGGCAACCTCGCAGTAGATATCTAACAGACATTTCAAGACTTAGCTAAAAATAAATTTCACTATGTATAAGACTATCAAAGCCTGATTAGCCACATTGGTTTAAAATAGTATGCAAGTAAAACAAATTATAGCTTGTTTCAACTTTCCCGATCAAACACAAAGTATCATATTCTTCAAAAATTAGAAGTAAATAAATTCACTTGTAGCAAAGATGTTACAGTATTTCATTTAACATATAGAGTATAAACTTGCCATAAGTAATTTATTTGGACTTCCAAAATTTGAAAAAAAAAGAAAAAAGTTACTATGATGACACAAATATGATAAATCAAGTAAAGGTTATTCATGTTATAAAAATGACTCTACACACGGTTCAACAAATTTTATAATAGAAAATAATGACAAAATACTATGACATCAATTGAATTTATGTTCCGCATTCTTAAACTACCATACCAAACTTTAGTTCGAATCTTTTCGCTTTTTTGGAGCATTTAAACATTTATCTTGAAAAATATGTATAGATATGTAAGATATTTTTGAATTTTGTTTACTTTTAAAACATGCATTGCATTATCTTTTACCCTTTTTGATGCGAGCCGAATCTTAGAGAGCTTTTATTTAAAAAAAAAAATACTAGTGCAATGTTTTATCTAATAGCATCAATTTCAACCTGTTAACACCCCGTAATCCACTGAAGGATAAAATGTTGCTTTTTTTATTGTACAGAATCGTGCGCAAAATTGCAGTGGCCAATATTTGAATTCTGTTAAACAATTTTCTCCCGAAAGTGCTCTCCTCATAGACCTTGATCAAATAACGCGAGAAGTGCAAAAGTGCATTGAATTTTAAGATAAAAGTTAAAACATTCATTATTGGAAAGTCTGTCCATTAGATTATCAGCTGAAGACATTTTCTGTCTGAATTAAGTAATAAGATAAAACACGAAACTTTATTGAATATTCGAAAAGCATTTATTGATTGAAGCAAAAGGTTGAACATCTTAACCGCCTTAGAGAAATTATTTGGGAGGTACGCCGTTTCTGAAACTTTTGAAAGGCACTAGGAATTTCTGTTGTTGCTTTATTGGATGTAACTGTGTAATAGTAAATATACTTTACATGCCATATCTTCAAAGCATCAATTTTAAGTTCTTTTATATTTGGTAATTAGATACATTATATATGTATCTATCGTTCATCTCACAGCAATAAAATTTAATCTTTGCCTATCATGAACTTAAAAAAAAAATGTGTTCACAAATTAAGTTAAATTTTAAGTGAAAGATGACACACATAAAATTATTCTAAGTTACTTTGAAATATACTTTTTTTCTCTTTCAAGGTAGTAAAAAAGGTGGACATTAAATTGTTGATAATTTAACTCGGTCAATTTTTTTTATAGATTCGTTACCTTGAAGAAAGTTCTTCGGGTTCATTTAAATTAGTGTTCAATAACTACACGTCTTTAACTCTTGATTTAACAGCGTAGAGAAAGCGGTGTATTGTTGAAACAACGAGAATAGTT
Source organism: Uloborus diversus (assembly GCF_026930045.1). Classification (NCBI taxonomy): domain Eukaryota; kingdom Metazoa; phylum Arthropoda; class Arachnida; order Araneae; family Uloboridae; genus Uloborus; species Uloborus diversus. The sequence goes on from NC_072731.1 coordinate 204,942,669, forward strand.
TCATTGCGATAACGCCTAAAGTGGGGCGAACAGAAAAGAAGCGAGTGTTCAACGCTTAGGCATTATGTCTGAAAAACAATAGTATTGAAACTGATTTTGCTTGGAGAGAAAAAATTTTTTTACGAAAAAATAAGTATTGAAAAATGCTATGAGAACTTATCTTGCAATGAAAAATAAGTATTAATGTTCTTGTTTAAAGGCAGTACAAGTTACAACCGCTATTAACGTGCAAGAACTATGGTTAGAACTATACTTCCAGCACAACCAGTTTGTCATACTTGTTCTTAGTTTCGCTTGGGGTGACTTTTCACTTTTCACTCCAGCGCTGTTCAGATGTTGTTTTGCGGTATATACTAACCTTTTTACACATAATGTATGATATTAAAATGTACTTTCCCCTCATAAAAAAAATTCTTCAATATTTTATTATATAGTTAGCAAGTATCAGATGCTAGATTCTAGAGAACAAATTTCCAAACAAATTCCTGTGTTCTGATAGTAAGACAGTGCTTGAAACATGTCTAAACTCGTAAACCTAAATTTTTTAGATCAATGAAACGAAGATTTCTGTTCTTTAATGCTTACTTTTAATGAGCAGTGTGCAAATGCATACTTATCATTTCCATAAGCATACTCTTTGATAATCTTGCCTATCGCACTAGAGTTTATATGGAAAATCACGTTGTAACACAAAGCTAAAATAATTCTCATTAATGTACAAAATCTTAGTTTTTAGTGAAGAAGGTGAACTACATAAACTGTGTGTGTGAGCTCTCTTAATAGGAAGCAAAATAATATATGGAATGAAGAAGTTAAAACATGATAGATTTATAAATCATTGCTATCAAAACAGGGCGGAACGAAACACGTGTTCTCAAATTCATAAAATGGGAATGCGGGCAACAATGGTTATAACAATTGATGAAGGAATAACAAAGAAACATTTTGAGAACATAACAAATAAACAACAGGAGAGTGCTACAAAAATGTCTCCTGACTAACCATACATTTATCACAATCCTGTTTTGTTTATTTTGAATTAACCAATGAATGTTTATATCATGTTATAAACTGTAGTTTATATCACGTTATAAACTGTAGTTTTAAATGATGCACATTTAATTTAATGCACATCTTACTAGTCATGATTGAGTGCATTGGCAGGTTTTCACTTGTTCCTTTCATACTTATTTTGCTGTTTGCTAAGAAAACTTATTAGATATTTTTGTAAAATATTAATTTATGTGTTAATTTCAGTTCAGTTTTGTTTTACATTATGATTTTAAAATATGAACTGTTATGTGGGGGTTCTCAATGGTGAGCAATGTCATAGAAAAGATTACCAAAGGGTGACTTAGGAAGTTACTGAACTGTCAGAAGATGATCAAAAGTTGCTTAAACTTAGAATATCCAATGAAATAGTTGTTTTGCAACACTTGTCTAAACCTACAAATCTGCCTCTTGGTTTAACTCCAGGTAAATCACTTTGTCCCAAAAGTGCCACAAAATTATTTGTTCAAATAACTGAAGAAGAAAACATAAACAATGATAATGATATAGACAATGAATTTAAAATTTATTAAACACTGACAGTGTCGGTGACAGTATGAAAAATTTCAAATCAAAATTTTATTGATATTAACTCAGAGTGAAATTTGCAAATAAGTGAATTTAAATATAATAAATTATGTGTAAAAAAGATAGTTTACACCACAAAAGAGGATCTTATATCATGAGTAGAATAAATTTTGCATTATGATGATTTCTTGGCATGAACATAAATGCGTTTTTAAGACAACTTCGAGGCTCCATATTTCTAAAACTATTAAGAGATCACATATAAAATTTTTGCAACATATTTACTGCTATAAGAAGTTTATACAGTTAAATTTTCATAGATTTTCGTTCAGTCCCTTTTCAGATATTGAATCTTAAAGTTAGCCTTTTTCTCTAAAATGCCAAGTTTGACAAACTATATAAAAAAAATGACTTTCTTCAGACGTTTCATACTGTTTCTGAGAATAGATCTATAAGATATCTATTCAAGGGGGGGGGGAAGTAAGAGTGAGTCTTGCTTCCTTCTACTAATATTTTTATGCTAAAAATGTAAAATTGCACACGGAAAATCATATTTTTACGCCAATGTTACATAAATTTGTGAACAATTATTAGAAGAATAACAATCATAGAAATTTAAGTCACTTTCTGCTCAATCTAATGGTTTTTAAATTATTTTAATACTTTCATAAATAAAAAACTTCTAAGAGTTTTTGTAAAGTACTATTTTCATAAAAAGTCAACTCCGCAGCTACTGAAAAGCGGTTAATTTTTAACCACTATTTCAGACTCCCCATATAACAGTTCATTAACAGGCAAAAAATTTAAAAAATCAAAAATAGTGAGCAACATTTTTTTTTTCTTTTTCTGTATGAATTCACATGGATTGACCCTATACTTGTGTGTTAGAAATTCTTTTAATCTCAAATATGGAAAATTTAACAAGCAAATAAAACATCTGCATTGACATTCAAAACGTAAAATCATTTTGACGTGTAAAAAGTTCACATTAAAAGAAGCAAATGGCTGTAGAAAGATGAATTATTGCCGCGAAATGTAGCCATTTGTAAACAGTCGTGGTCGAAAACGACAGCGATTCAATTTTCAAGTGCAGTAAATCAGGAGAAATGCGTTGAGTGCCAAAATTTATTGCAAAGAAATATAAATAAATCAGCTCGACGAGGTGGAAGGAAAAAAAAAAGAACGTTTTTTCTAGCAGCGATGCATTGACGCTGATTTATTCAGCGAATATGGCATGTTGGTCACATGGATTACGCTCTTAGGAAATTCGGCTAAAAATATATAAATATAGTGGAAAAGTTGAAAATATGGGTCCCCTATTTTGTGTGTGCGTTTTTCATTTAAAGTTACTTTCAATTCAAGAAGTTCTAAATTTTTTGTATTTCATTAACAACTACTAACAAATATTCTAAATGCGAGAAGGCTAAACAATGATTAATATCAATGATTTCATTTCAAAAACGAAACTTGTAAAAAGTCAAAAAAAGTCAAAAAAAAAAAAAAAAAAAAAATCTGCAGAAAAAAGAGGGTGTAAATCTAGGCACTCATCAAAAAAGTCATTAAAAATAATTTAAAAAAACATACAAAATGATAAAGAGTTTAGAAATTACAGGGGGGAAAATGTTCACAGAAATCGCAAACATAACTGACCCTTTCAATCCCGGCAAAATCTAAGTGTGCCTGCATTTGGGCATAACGCATTTCTCCCACGCCTCTCAAAGAACTTTCTTCACGAAAGATGCAAGTAGCATTGCTTAAGGGGTCTAAGGACCTTTAACCTTCAAAATTTTCGACTTTCTGGAAAATGGAATGTTATACGTAATTTAATTCTGAACAACTTTTCAAGTTATCGTAAAAATGCGTAACCATTCCCCATTGAGATTTATGTTAAGAGCAGCTGTTTAAGCCTCTTTTTCTCAGGTGCCAGTATCTTGTTTTGCTTGCATGATACCTCAAAAAGTTTCTTAAATATTTCCGTAAAACTTTACATCATGTTTGTCTGGTTTATTTTTATGATCTGAACCTAAATTTTCTTTCTTTTTTTAATTAATTATTTATTTTTCTTAATTTAATAAGTTATATCAAAATTTTGGGCAAAAGTATATTTTTTTTTAGATAATAACTTTCATTTTAGTTAAAATTTAGGTTCAGATCATAAAAATAAACCAGACAAACATGCATGAAATGTTTTACGGAAAAATATAAGAAACTTACCGAAATATCACGCACGTAAAATGAGAAACCGGCACCTGAGAAAAATAGGCTTAAACAGTTTCTGTTAACATAAATCTCTATGAGGAAAGTTTACGCATTTTTACGACAACTTGAAAAGTTTTTTTGTGTATGGTAATAAATAAGGTATCGAATTGTTCAGAAATAAATTATGCATAACATATATATTTTTTTAACAGTCAAAAATTTTAAAGGTTAAGGGTCCTTAGGTCCATTAAGAAATAATTTTTGTCGCTTAAAAAAAAGGGGGTATAGGAATGGGCATGGGCACTCTTTAAATGGGGGCCCATATTTTCACTAACTACACCTAAAAATGACCATTATCGCATGTAACGTTAAATGTGTGCGTGAGTAAAGGTGTACTTCAAAAAGTAACTTAACATCTCCGCTTTCCGGAATGTTTTTTTTAATTTTTTATTTTTCGCATTGATGAAACTTAACCCTAACTTTTAAGCATTTACTAAGATTCAAAAATAATTTTCAATTTATTTAATGCAACTAGTATTCTATGTTGTCCAAAAATCGTGTCGTAATTGCGCTATCATAGATCAAATTGACTTAATTAAAGTTATTTATTTGAGTTAAAAATTTTGCGTTGATAACTGCAATGCTTAAAAAAGAGGAAATGTTTAAACTTTGTTCAAGCAGCAATTTGGCCTGTTGTTCTAAATGAAATCAAAGAAAACTATGTTATAAAGCTATGACCAAAAATTTCAATAAAAACCCGAAGCCTATTTCATCAAAAATTCTAATAAGTGACGGAACAGACTAATTGAAATTGCCATGCAAGTTTTTAAAGCATATTCAGAACTATCGATTCAATAAAAAATAAATCAATCTAGTATTTGTAACATAGCTAAAATGTGAGAATTAAAAAAATAAAATAAAAGGAAACTAAGTAGCCATGAGCAAGACTAAGAAAATAATTAGGTTTTATTTCTGAGCAGTTGTATCTTATTTTTACGTTATTTTTAAAAGCACTGAAGTTATGATTTGTTGCATTGTTTTGATGTGGTACTTGAATTGAGAAAATAATGTTTTTTCAATTTAAGTATGATGCCAATTTCTTATGTCTTTTGATCGCAATAATAATAATAATAATAAAACTTGTTTCGACTCTTTAGTTTACCTCAACCCTACTTTCTTGATTACCACAAAATCCACGAGTTGGCGAGGATAGCTGCATTTATTTAAAAATAAATTGTAAAAATAATTTTCATACTAAAGATTATGAAATATAACGTTGTATTTTATACTGCTACTTTGATGCATAAAGAAATTTTTTCGTTTCTTTATTTTTTTTAGCTTGTCTAGTGGATGTAGCAGTTTTAGGCACTTGATAATACTTCTACTGTAAAAGCTGGAAATAAGTTTTCACATTTTATTCCGGCATAAATGCTGCGCTGCTCCATTCTTTAACTAAAAAAAAAACAGTTTAATTCCTAAAAAATACTCATATAATTATCAAATCAAAAGCTCACGCTTGATTTGTTAATTATATGATAATTATGCTCTTAAAACAAGTGCTCTTTTCAACAAATTTTGTAAAAACTATTCATCTTATTAGATCTGGATTTGTAAAATAGTTTAGTTTCACTCGTAAAATGTAATGTTTTTTATTTAATTGTGCTAAATTGGGAAACAAAACTAAATAAACAAATAAAAATAATTAAAGCAAAAAAACAATAAATCGAATAAAAATGAACATGAACATATGAGGCAGTGAGAAGCAAAGGGATGCAAGTGAACATTTTCAAGTTTTGAGTAAAACGCGTTAAATGATCAGATCCTAGGAAGACTTTCATTAATTTTTTTTTCTAAATCAAGCTGTATACCGGAATTGAAATTTGTTCCGGTAAATGAAAAAAAAATCGTGTGAATAAAGCGAATTCTCTTTGGGAACAGTTTGGTAGAATTTTTTTTTTTAATTGGAAAAAACAATGCGATGACATTTTTTTAATTTTTTTTTTTGAAGACATCCACGCAGTCTAACAAAATGAGTTGAAGAGTTCGCAAATCTATTAAACATTGGAAACTAAAATAAAAGCAATTCTTCGAAAATAACATTTTCATCTTTCAACTGCGATGTTTCTTAGTGAAACATTGCGCAGATAAACACATTTTTCGCCACTGGTTTAAAATATTCTGGAGAACTATGTCAACATTTGGGAACAAAACTTACATGAGCTTATCTTCTTAAAAATTTATTCCAAAACACTCGAGCCAATGTCATTACAATTCAAGCATTCTGAATTGTAAGCAAAATGAAGTGACAAGTTGAACAAATTCCTTTTAACGTCTTACGCCGTGTCATAGTTTTCTTTTCTTGTAATGGAAAATAGTTTTTCTAAGCTCATGTTTAAAGGAACACAATTAAGCCATTTTGTATGTAACTGCCTGCTTTCGGAGATCTATTGGCTTGCTGTAACATGCTGTCATTTTATACTGCTTTTTTTCATCCTATGAGAGAATATCTTTCTTTAATCGCCACACCATAAAAATTACAAAGAAAAGGAAAATAAAATTGCAAAACGAATCTGTTAAGAATTTAGACTAAAGCTCTCGTACTTCGCTTTTTAATTAAAGCCTCTAGGTGTGTTATTTTCAAATGTTTTTTCTCCTGGACGGGGAACAAATGTAGAAAGAATTAACTAAATCCAACAAAACAGAGTACGAAACATTATAATAATAATTCTTTTGATGTTAACAGGTAGTTGCTTGACACATTAGGCTCGACACAATTTGAAAATTTTCTTTGTTACAAGCATTTAACTTTCCCATGTATAAATTCCTTCCAATTTATAGCTTTCTAACCAGGTGATTATTTGTGAGTTAATTTGCTTGATTTTTGAAATTCCAAAAAAACCTCTTGGCAAGTCACTGTTTTTCTTATTAGTGTTACCTTAAAAACATTCTGTAATTTCTTTTCTAAAAAGAAGAAGTCATCTAATTAGTAATGATTAAACTATCTTAAATACTCAGTGATAAGTCAATTATGTCAATATTTATTTATTTAAGAAATTTAAAGTATTTGTATAGCTGTTTTTCTCATGAGTGTCACTTTATTTCCTTAATAAAGGGTAAAATTTACAATAAAAACTTATCAAATTAAACATTAAATGTTTTTACTGCAATTACCATGAATAGCTAAAAAATTTCAATATTGAAACCAAGAAAAAGTTTGTTAATAGAAATGCTGAATTTTAGCTATAGTAACACTCATGAGAAACGGTAACGCGCATGAGAGATTGACTCATGAAGTAATTTATTGTAGAGTTTCGGCTGTAACTCCCCTAAAATATGTTACTTGAATACTGTTGTATCTAAAGAATTAGAGTTTTTTTTTTATTTTTAACAAAGCGCACAAACTTTATTTTTGGAAACATTAGCCTTGTGTCAGTGTTCACTCTTCAATTTTTAATAATTGAAAATCTCCTGTCATGGTGAAACTCCTCCGAAACATGTGAACCTGTTTGAACTCCTCCGAAAAGCCTCGACCGATTTTTATGAAAATGTTTATGTGTATTTGGTAGGGATGAGAATAGGTCGTAAAGTATATTTCATACCGCTATGTAATCGGGTGTCCATATCTAGAATTTTTTTTGAAAATCATTGTAAAAACCATCGTTGGAAATCATAGTAAAAATTATTGTTGAAAATCATTACAAAAAATTTTGTTGAAAATCATTACGAAAACTATTGTTGAAAAATATTACGAAAACTTTTGTTGAAAATCATTACGAAAACCATTGTTGAAAATCATTGTAAAAGCCTTGCTTAAATAAGTTAAACATTTTATTTGTAGACATACAGAAGATGGCAACAAATTTTTTTAAAATCATTGAGATTTTTCCGACGTTTTGCCAGAGCGTCACGTCATTTTGACATTTTATTCCGCATTTTTTTTTATCACAAAGTAGTGTACCAAATTTTGAACGATACCAAACTTTTGTCTATTTCTGTGTGTGTGTGTGTGTATTACTGTCTTGAGAAAATAAATGGTAGGTATTTTTTTTTTATCGGTGATCATCGTTTTTTAATTAATAACCAAAATATTCAGTAGAAAATATTTATATGGCAGAACGTATGGCAACACTCATGAGATTTATAGACAAATTCTTCGCTGGAATAAATTCTATCGGTGTTTTTGTAAATTTAATTAGGTCTCTTGTTTCTTTAACAAAAAAATGTATTACTACTTAACTGCATATTTCTACACTAAAAACACAAAACAAAATAAATAGGTAACACTAATGAGAGATGATTAAAATACTCTTCACATTGAATTGTACATTTAAATATACAACTTATAAAGAATAAATATATCCATTTTTATATTTACACATTCTAAGAAGAAATAAATATGGCACCCCTAACACTGTTGCTAACCATGATAAAGAAATATTTCTCACATAAAAAGTATTTAATTCTCTAGGATAGCGCTCCTGAGTTGCTTTCAAGGACAGAAACTGCATTGAAATTTTAATATGTTAGATGAGCAGTTCAGTAAAATTAACTTTAGCTGTGTTAACAAATATTACTTCTTTCTCTACTGCACAAAAATTAAAAAATCTGCTTGAAAGCGTACAAAAAAGAAAAAGTTGATGTGAACTTTCTAGCCAGAACAAGGACATTTTCATTACTAGCTTACTAAAGTAATAGAAAAGGCTTATTAATTTACAACCACAAAAAAAGCACGGAATGCGATACCGAAGTAGAGAAAAAAATAATAATGATTTTATCAACATTAAATTGAACGGAAAAAGTCAGCACATCAAACTGCCAATAGTTTTGAAAATCACCCTATTATTTGTCAGGTCTTAGTTATCTTTTAACGTGTCAGAGAAACAATTTGCTTTGCTTATCAATGTGTTCTTGCTTGGAAACTTTTGATGCTGAAGTGTGTCATTGCATCAAAAGAACACTCATTTGAAGTGTTTACAGTACGTAATGTGCTAATTAAAATTTTTTAACCATTATCCTCAAAAAAAAAAAAAAGATGCAATAAGTTATAGTGTGTTTTGAAAGTCAAAATAAATAAATTGCAATTTTTTATTTTTTTTTAAAAATATTCATAATCGCAAGGCAAGTTTCACTTATGAAAAAAGTAGAACAGTGATATAAATATTACAAAATAACAGAAATTGACCAAAGTCATTGCTTCAGGTTTTCTCTGACTCTCTAATACACGATCGTCTCGGAGTCGGTAGTGCCGCAAAGTGCCCCGTATCGACGCAGATGAGGATTAAAGGGTATTCCTAGATCGTACAATGAACAAAGAGGGGAGACAAAAATGCCAATTCTATGAAGATGTTCACTCAGACAGTCATGTCCTGTTACCAACCGGAACAATGCCACTGTCTCACGGCGAGGGCAGTCGGGTATGTTAGCAAGATCTTCGCAACTCCTGGTCTTAGATTTTACTCGGTCTTGCATTTGGACTTCAAATTTCAACTTCAAAACGTGTTTCCAGAACAGCTTTTCTGAGTGAAAAGACAGCCCAGCAACATTTAAAAATTGCTGCAGAAGTGCACCTTTACGTGCGAGAAGGTTTGCCTGATCGTTTCCGCAAATGCTGCAGTGACCAGGAGTCCATTGCGTTTCTCTTTTAGACTGATGTGGCGCATTCACTCCCGGCACTGCAAGGCTTCAACAGATATAAGAGCCCCGGCTGAGCCAATGGCCTGCGAGTCCGAGAGTATAACAACCTTTTCAAATTTGTGTAGGAAGTCCTGAAGTTTCTCCAATGCAACACGGATGGCCTCTATCTCTCCATCCAATGCCGTTCTGTTTTTATTCGCAGAAGCAGAAAAAGAGAAGAGTTTGGAAAAAAACGCCGGAGCCTGCAGACATATAGCTTACATGATAGGACCCATCCGTATGCACATGCAGCCAATTTTCTTCCGGATATTCAATATAGATTAGCTCCAAGGCAAAGCACCTGAGGACATTCGGAGTCGTATCCTTCTTCAATATTTTGTCCACAAGATTGAGATTGAACTCAACTTCGTAGATCTCTAAAGGGTTTTTGGATTTTCTAATCACCAGTGAATTTTCATGCGGCACGACCCTTTGCAAAATATTAAAAACATTATGAATAATTCCACTTTGCGTTTTAAGGTTTCCAGTATGGATTTGATAGTTAACCCAGTATGGATCTCCCAGACGAATTAGTTTTTCATAAAGCAAAGTAGACTTTTCTTCTATAATTGTTTTAATGGGTCTACTTTTTGAAATAGCATGGAATCAATTGGAGTGGATTTAACACCTCCTGTAATAAGCTTCATAGCCTGATTTTGAATTATTTCCAATTGCTGTTGAGCCTGATTTCTTGCTGAAATTAGTGGCTCCAAGCTTTTAGTTAATAAAGCCTTATACGTATTGTTAATTTCTGATCTGGCACACCCCCTTTGGGATCCGGTTAATCACTTTGTCATTCGATTGGAACATCGCTCAACCATTACCCTACATGGGCCTTCTAATTAATACTGTCAAACATGCTCAAGCATTTAAATTCGTCGGTAGTAGTAAGTGCAACATTCCTGTACTCCACTTCTGGCCGGAGCACCTGGTGCATTAAAGAAAAAGACTGTAGCTAGGTCTTCTCCAAATTTATTGTCATGTTATTTTCAATGCACCAATCCGAAAGCACAGACCATAGCGGACTATTTATTCTCTTCTCAATTGTAAGTTTTGTGATTTTGTTCGTTGCTTGAGTCTAAATGACCAAGTCGTCAGCATAGAGTAAACAATGGACATCTTCCACTGCCGTCAGAGGGCAAACCAAGTAGTTAACATAGATATTGAACAAAACACAGCTGCATACAGCACCTTGACGGAGACCCGTCTGAGGGTTCTGGAATCTGGAATATCCATTACTATACTTGACCCTACTAATTCTTTGGTCAGTAAAGGATAAATCCAGTTCAACATTCTGCCACCAATACCCAGTTTAAGGAGGTTTTGATATAATTTTTCATTCCCCACCAAATCATTCGCATTTTTGAAATCAATGTAAACTGCGGACAGTACATTTCTGTTTTGAAGTGCATCCTTCACTGTCTGGCTAAATAACATCACTTGATCGCTAGTTGAGCGATTTTATTTTGGAAGCCAGCTTATTGCAAAATAAGTATTCAGGAAAAATAAAGTGGGAGTCTTGCAATGCGAGGAATGTCAGAGAGACAGACTGACAGAGCGGTACATTGCAAGAAATTTTTTTTTAAATGAAAAAGAAAAAATCCATATGCGGATGTTCTCGGGTAGGAGACTTAATTCACACATTTCATGTTTTTAGCTTTTTGTTTTGTCTCTAGCATTTCTTCACTGAATTGTAAATAGTTCTAAAAGAAAAACAAACAAAAAATAATAAGTTCTACGAATTAATTTGAAGTCGTATATAAATTCTTATATAATCATTCTGTTTACTCAGAATGAATGTCATCAAAAAAAAAAAAAAAAAAAAATTATAAGCTAAACATGTAAGTAAAAAAAAACTCATTAGGAAATTTTTTAGCTAAAAATTCACGGAGAATAATAAAGAAAACTTGAGCATTTTACATAGATTTTTGATGAAGTTAAAGTACTTGTAAAAAAAAAAACCGTTATAAATTTTCGACCATTTAGATAAAACTCTGAAATATCTTCAAATTTATGATCAAAAACGTTGGTGTCAAATTCTGTGAAAGTTTGGAAAAATTGACAAGATTTGGTAAAATTCTCTTAGAATCCTTTGTTGTAGTATAAGGCAAGGTTTCTATTAAAAGTTTATGTAAAACCTTTAAACACATGTCTTTTAAAAGGATAAGAAGTATATGCATTTAAAATGTTCATTTCTTCCCTCTAGAAAACGACCACGTTTCCTTTTTCTTCATTTTGTTCCATTTCACATTTTCTCTATGTATTAATTGAAGAGAACGCTCCCTTGTCACAGAAAGCTAACAAGAAAAAAAGACAAGAAAGGATTTTTTTTTCTCAAATATGATTTATTTTGTACACATGTGTTTGCCTTTTTGTCAATATTTTTGTTTTACTTGATTGTTAATTTCTGAAAATAGTTAAAAATAAATCTATTCATTTTTTTCTTGAATTTTTAATGCTTTTAAGTAAAATTATGGTATTCAAATTAAGTGAGGAACCAAAAATCTTCTTAAAAATGTTCAAATCATAAAACAAATACGATTTAAAGTAAAATTGCGAGCCAAATTGCTTTAGTTTCACAACGCTGCTTATTCTTCTTTCGCTAACTTTCCAAACCTGAAAACTTGGTTATTTCCTGATTAAAACTTGTTGTGCTGTCAGCAGAAACAACATTATCTGCAAATTGTAACTTTTCCGCACGAAACAAAAATTGAGACAATAAATTAAATGGTAAATTTTGGTCTGTTTTCAGGACCAGCAAACACGATAAGTTAATATCGGTTGCATCCTTTTTAGAAAGGACAAACTGTTTGAACAGAAAAAGATATAATATTTTCGAAAAAGAAAAAAATATCCACAGCCGTCTCGTATTTGTTTTGTATTCTAGAACTTGAATCCGCCACCTTGTGGTGAATTATGAAATTAGCCAAAGAGGTTAAATATTTCAATTTTGCAAGGACAAGGCAGGTGTCTCAACGACTGTGTAACATCCTATGTTAGCCAGAGACTACAATATATCCTATAGTTTTTTTGAAAAGTAATCGTTAAGGCTTTTTATAAAAAAAGAAAAATGAAATTTTTTCAACAAGCCTCGCTGCAGTAAATGCTCCTAAATCTGATGAAAGAGAGATGTATTTTGCGTGAAATTTCGATAACTGTAAACGTAACATTAAACTACTCTTACAAAGAAATATCCTGACTTAGTTTTTACTTTATTGTATATTGTGTTTAAAACTGACTTTTATTATGCTTATCTGTTTCACATAATAGTAAGTATACAAAACTGGTTTCATTTATGCTTATATGTTTGACATAGCAGTAAGTTAAAGCATTAATTCCTATTTTGCTAATCTGTTTTTCATATCAGTAAGATACAAAATAAGTTTCTATTATGTTTATCTGCTTCGCATAACAGTAAGTATCTGTGTGATATTTTCGGCATTATATCACGCAAATATAGTTATTTTATTGGCGAAAGTTGCAGGCAAAATTATCATTCAACAATAATTAGTTTTATTCATTTATTTTTGAAAATTATATTCGTATAAAGTTTTAAAATTTTCGAATACAAATATTTTCCTGTTGCGTCCATAGAGTCTGTGATCTCGTCTGATGCGAACTATTTTCTAACGCGCGTCACGCATCCACCCATATACCGAGCACGTTTCCTCTTCACTCGACGTGCACAATAGTGCGTAAACAAGACGTCTATCTCACAGATAAAGACGGCGGGGAGTTTACAGCGACAAAGAAGAAATGTGAATAAAACATTTGAAGCTAAAATCAAATTTGTAGGCGAGCTGTGAGTTCCTTTTCTGCTTGATTTACCCTCCAACAAAGGGTGTTGAAGCGTTGTTGTACGAATCGATATTTTCAATTTATGAAACTTGACAAATGATTAAACTACTTTCAGTCAATTTGTTTTTGTTTGTTGTTTTCTGCTATGCCTTTTTTTACATAACATTTATGGGCTGAATTTTGTGGCACAAAAAATCTGTTTTAAGCACAATTGCTCCTACTCGTAATCAGTACATAACCGTTTTTAATTTTCAAGCAGAGAAAAAAATGTTACGCAAAAGTCATACGACGATGTTATAGTACAAAAAACCAACTTTCTAAGCCAAACTTTACAATAAAATAATAAATTAATTAATAAATACTGACACCGTTTCAAGATTCCAAAGAACCCTTTAATATTACTGTTTAATGAATGATTTATAAAGGGGTTCCTTCAAACTCGAAAAAATCTATCTGCAATATTTGCAAATTTATGTTTTAAACTCAAGCTTTTCGTATTATTACATTGTAACACAAATATATTTATTTCTCAAACGACAATATTTCTGTCAGAGGAATAACGTTTTGAAAAACCAAAAAATTGTCTGCAAGATAAACTAACATTATAGTAATTCATAAACTTAAACCAGGACCGAGAAATGCTTAAAAATAACATACTAAGTTTAAAATCTGCAATAAAATGTAGGATAACATGTTTGAAAAATATAGCTGGCTTCAGAAATCTTTTATTTGGAGAATGGTAAAAAGAGAAATGAATCATTTGAAATTATTTCGCTTCTTTGTTTTAAGTTTTGATTTTGTTTTTTGGGCATAAATTCGACATTTATGGACTGTATTATACTACAGACTCTTATTCGTAGACAGTTTAAATTTTTAAAAACTTTTGTGTGACGTATTACTTTTAAACTTATCGCTTTTAAGCTTTTTTAATTAAATTATTATTTTTGAGATATTTTCTTCAAATATTTTTTATCCAAATCTCGCAGAACTACCATCATGAATAGGAGAAATAGCATTAAACAAATTTTGCAACAACTTGATATTTCTTGAACTTACATTATTATTCTTTGCAATTAAAAAAGCGTGATCTAAAACGATGAAACAGATAAATTTAAATAACTAGAAATGTAACAAATATATAATACTAACATGATTTGAGTACTTTGTTCGCGTACCAAGATATGACTAGTCTTTATTACCACTATAATCTTTTTTTAGTTTAAAGGAGCTTTTATGTCATAAAGAAACAACATCCATAAATTTCTTTGCGACATTGCACCCTTGCATTACTCAGTTTAACCTAACGCGTGATCCGAGTAAAAATTATCATTACAACTTTTTTTCAGCTGTGACTTGAGATGCAGTGAGCAACGCTTAATTAAATGACTCCCTCTTTAAAGCACTTTGTCCGAAAAACGTGATCAAATAATTTCAGAAACGAGAATAAACTTCTTCAGTTTTTAGATAAAAGTTAACGTATGCAGTATTGTTGATTAGATTATCAGTTTGAGGCACTTTCTTTTGCATAATAGACGAGATAAAATGTAAAGCTTAGCGGAATATTAATAGATACATATTGTACAATCAAATTTTGGTGGTCGTGTTCCTTATTAAAGCGAAATATTTAATGATTGCTAGTAATGAATTATTAAAGATATAGCTGCAATCTTAGAAATAATTCCAAGAGTCAAAGTATATATCATCTAATCAAATTTTAAACCAGTCATTATTAAAGTTTCAGGACCCATAATTAATTCATTCATTTTTAATCATTTCACATATAAAGTAGAAGCAGGTCTAAATCTATATTCTATTTAAAAGTTAATTTAAAATCAATTGAATGGAAAAATGATTGAAAAAATATGATGTATAAAAATCTTTCAATCACAGAAAAAAAGAGATAAATAGATACCAAACGTTATGAAATAACCGAATAATGATATAGACGATTTAGAGTCTTCACATTTAAGAAGGTTTTTCCATCTCAGAAATATGGTATTGTGCTTCGGATAAAAATGCAAAGATATTTTTGTCGCTTTTCGTGATATGTCTAAAAAAAGGTCTTCAACTTGTTATGCTAATCACATTATTGCTTAGCGGTGAGCACACTATAATACAGAGTTTCCTAATTACCACTACATGTGGTGTAGCCAGGAGACAAATATGTATACAGGGTGTCCTAAAACGACCGCATAAACTCTGCACAGCTAGATTCTTGGTTGGGAGTACATAAAAACTGCCCAAAGAAGCGTTCCTGTACGATACATAGTTAACGAAAAACAAAGTATGAAATCACTGCTGGTGCAAGGAAAAACTCTTTATTGAACATATCAACAGCTGTATACATACATTACGTATAACAACAAATACGTGTAATTACGTTTTAAACATTATCGTTTGGAAAGATATGCAAATACTGTTGCTGATATGTCCAATAAAGTGTTTTTTTTTTTTTGCACCGAAGTCATACTTTGTTTTTCGTACTTTTCTCGTAAACTATGTATTGAGCGGATGCTGATGCCTTCTTGAACACCAGATGTTTTTTTTTTTTTTTTTTTTTGTGTGACGATCGTCAAACCGCATCCAACTTAATCCGATGAGACTTCCCGTCTAATACGTTGAAGATGACGACATTTGGATAAATAATATATAATGAAATCGTGTGCGGGGCGATTTCAAAATTTTCTATAAAAATCGTGTGCATTCGCCATCTCCGAACTTTTACAAATTGGTGTTGGAAAAAAAATGGCAAACATGCCATCATTTTCACGTATCACATCGGACAGGTCGTATAATCCAATTTTTTGACTCTACAATTTTTTGTAATTGCACTGATCAACAAATTGTAATATGTAATTTTTTTGATTCCACGTGATCATTGTTTTGTAAAATATATGAGTTTATTTGAATAGTAATTGTCTTAAACAATGATTTACTTTTGTGTACCATACATGTGCTGATCAGAAGTTTTTCTCATAATATTATATTTTCAAAATGGCCATTTCTTAATCTTTAACAATTTAAACTATACGATCATTTTTTTCAATGTACTCTTATATATTCTCAATGAATAAACTAGTTTTAATGTTTCTTAATTACTCTCTGGCATCATTTTTGTGATATGTGGATAAATTCTTTATCATTGGAATTCTTTAGCATTAGTCTAATTCTTTTGCATGGAAATTCTTCAGCATTAGAATTCTTTAGCATGGTAATCCTTAGTACTATGGATCATACAGGAACGCTTCTTGGGGCAGTTTTTATGTACTCCCAACCAGGAATCTAGCTGTGCAAAGTTTATGTTGTCGTTTTGGGACACTCTCTATATATTTTTGATCCAAACCACGACCCAAGCAATCCCCGGTTTAGCGCCCCGAGAGGCATTGCTTGGAAGGAAACTAGGAGGATTTTGTAACCAACGCACGCACACACACACACACACACACATCACATTTAGCTTCCACTAGCCCACAGGATGCTTGTTCCGCTGTCATCAATCACACTACTCTACAGTTACAAGTTCAACACCTTACCGAATAGGTCAGAAGAATAGCCACGGGCAACAACAGTGACGCATCTAATAAATAAATAATAATAATAGAAAAACTGATAATTAATTTATAACCTTAAACTAATGTTCTTTCGTGCAACAACACAGGTGTCAAGCTATTTACAAAACTGGTATGTGGTGACATATAAACTATATAATAAATAGTGCAATGTTATTAAAGTTTTAAAATTTAGAATATTTTAAAAACTTGAATGCTATTTGGCATAATCTTAGATATTTCTAGAAATTCATGTATTGAACTCTAAATAGAAATATCTGTACTTGCATGAAAATTAATTTTTTAAAGTCAATTTCATTTTTCAGCAGGTATGCGCTATATGTTTTGAGTGTTTCTATTGAATACGATTTTTTCAACAAACAAAATGAACTTAAGATCGATATCAGCAGAGCATCCCATTTTTATATCTACCTCTTCTTTAATAAACAATATATTACAATCAAGAAGCTATCAGCTGTCACCTCCACCCTTAGACGTTGTGACATAGCGGGCTGGATAAGCATAATGAAGATTTATATGGTTTTTATAGACTAATTACACCGAAATGAGCTTTGGGTGAAAGTATTACTCAATGTTCTTGACTTTTATTGTAGAAGTAAGCATAGTAAAATGTTTGCATTCCTTAAGCGTAAAAACGGTTTTTCATTAATTACTACTACACAAAGACATTTTCTAGCATTTGAAAGCGTGTTTCCGAAAAATTAAACTTCACTTAGTAGCATTGAATGTCAGTATTTAAATTGCTTACAGTTCAGCAGTTGCCCATGGGTAGTCTCTGGCTCTGAAGTACAGATTTGATGAATCAAATTGTCATTCAATTTCTTCAAAAGATCATTCTTTCCTGGTATCTTCCACTGCAATGTGGTTTAGTATTCTTTCTTCTTTGTATTTTAGTTTTTTTCTGTATTAATTATAGTGCTTAGTCGTCCTTTTCGGAGCTGAAACGTGAAGAAATTCTTTCTCCTTTTCATATTTCAAATGTACAAACCACCTGTATAAGCCATGTGAAAGAGAATGTCTAAAATATCCAGAGCGAAGTTTCCTCACACGAAAAGGCACCATAGAATAAGACAAGAGCACGTACAATAATGCAAAAAAGAATATTTATAGTAAAATTAAACTTGTAATATGAATGAAAGTCATCAAAATTTCATATCTGCTAAAATAAAAAAAAGGAAAAAGCCCTACTTGGAGCAATTGGTGCCAAAATTGAAGCATCATTTGTTTTTGTGCAGGTTTACATTTATTTTAAATTCCTCCTAAAACCTCCTCCTATCATATATCCTTGAGACATAGCACTCACATTGAACAAGAAAGAGCGGTTCGATTGTACCACTCCTTTTTGAGATATTGGCGTATCTTGTACCCTTTATGGTCTAACCGTCAATCAATTTTTGTTTGGTTTCGTTCATGTCCTCTCGAGATATAGCAATCACAGGTATCGAGAAAAAAAGCTTGATTGCTCCACCCTCCTTGAAGGAATTGGCACCAAGAACTAATGGGCACCAGTTCTCATGGGTGTACATATGTGTACCAATTTTGTTCGATTTCATGATGTAGTTTTTCCTTTAGAGCGGCCACAAAAAACTAGTCACACACATACAGCCACGCACACACGCACACACATGCAAACAGAGACACAGACAAGCAGACGTTTAAAAAATGGGCAGAACGGACTTATCTCACTTCAAAACGTGCAAATCCGTAAAAAATTCAAAATTCTAAAATTATTACGAATTTAATACTGTCTTGTATATGTATTTAGAAGAAAGTAAAAATTGGTAAGGGGTCCTTAGGCAAAAAAAAAAAAAAAAAGAAACTTAAAGTACAAGTGAATTACCAGAAAATATAGTCAAAACACTCTTTGATGTAGAGTTTAATAGAATGTTTCTGATAAAAGTACGCTTTAGAGCTATATTTAGTCCTAAAATATTATTTTGCAACTATATTTTAGTCATATTTCCTTATTTTTTAAACATGGCTTCCACATATGCACACATATTGGTTTTCTGAATATCCACCAATGAAATAAAGTAAGAAAATGATAAACTGAAATGGAAATGCTTTTTTTAAGTGCTAGACAATGACACAGATATTGACATTCTAGTTTTGATTATGACATATAGCAATTACGTATTCGTTTTTGTATGCAACGTGATGTTTAAATAATCATGCTATACTCAAAAAAAAAAAAAAAAAGCCATAAATGTCTTCAAAATTAATATTTATTGGGGTTGATTTCACTAATTAAAGTCGTCTCTTAACACCTTTATAAAGAAAAAAACATTCATGATTAATAAAATACATCGAAGAAAATATAACTTATAGCTGTTTTTTGTATAAACAACTTTTCTTCCCAGTTCAGGTTTATTATACTCTAAAAAGCAAACCTTTAAGTCATACCAAGTTTCATTAACTTAATTAGAATTTAATAAATAGTTTCATAACTTAATTAGAATTTTTTGTAGACAGCATTTAGTATTTCTTACTTTAATAAAACTGATTGATTCCGTGTTTTGAAATAATTAAGAGCAAATTTATAATTCAAGCATAATCCTAAATTCTTATAGAGGACAGACTAATTAAGTTTTAATATGTGTCACTGTTTGTTTAGGTAAGACCTTAATATATTTGAGCATGGACGTTTTTAATATGATAGTTGAATTGTTAATTGAATTCTGGAAAAACATTTATAATTAACAAGATAATATTTTGATTAAATTACTGATGCGTTTAATTGGAAACCTGACATTATTTGTTCTACAAGTTAAGAACATTTAGGAAACTATCCAAAAGTTTTATCCTCACTTATAATTGCAAACTATTTTTAGAATAAAAATTACTTTTATTTTACTTTAACCAACAGGGTGAGTTTTTTAAGTTCATTAAGTTGTTTAGATCTCGCAATTTAAACGTAATAATTTAAACTTAATTGTTTCACCTATAATCATTTGGGAAAAATGAGGTTAAGGATGTAGAGAAAGTTTAATCTACTATTTTGAATACTTTTATGTAATACGATAACCCGTACAAAAATGCAAAAGAGTTAAAGGAAAAATATGAAACTTCTCCAAAAGTTATGTAAATGAAACTTGGCGAAATATGCAAGTAAAAATCTTTCTTGTTTACTTTTGATACATGTTCTTTGGTTATAATTTTTTTTTCTAGTATCTTTTCCAGACTTACTCTACACATCTTTAAAAACAACGAAACTGAGAGTGTAACAGTATTTCACACAACAATTGACGATCAAAAATGTAAAACAAGTGCAGCTACCATTGGCTGTATTACTAGCTACCGTACATGCGCCATTATTTGGGGTAGTAGGCTAGCATATAAAACATCATTACTTAAATTGTTATTTCTTCACTAAATAAGAGTAACATAAATTAGTTAACAAGTTTGAAGCCAGTATTAAAATATACCTAAGTTTATTTATTCAGTTAAGACAGTCCAGAGAAATCTATTTTCAAAAGTTGGAATTTTTCTTCTTGTTTTAAACGAGCTATAAGTTGGGAGAAAGTTATCCTTATCATGATTTTAAATCCGATAAAAGTTGTTTAATGTGGCAGTTGTTTTCGAAAATGTTGCAAAGGCTGTGACATTATTATTTGAAGATCATTTGCCGAAGTATCACTAAGCTAATGAAAAATTTTCCGCCTAGATAGATACGCAAAATCCGATGTCAGCTTTGCGATGTTTACGAAATTTGTAAATCGGGGAAGGTTGCCGTCAATGAACCACATAACAGTTTTCGATTTATTTAGAAAGGAAATCCAACTCAAATTCCACGTTAATTAAAGAAACAATTTCTCAATATATTTCTCTTTTAATAATAATATTCACTTTCATGATAAATATACACAATAAAGTATGAAAATTAAAAATAAATATTTTAGAATGTGGTCTATTCGTGGCGACTGGTTGCTATGGATGGACCATCGAGTTTCCATCGATGGAGCACATTCTCAAATTGAAAAACCAATGCATAACTTACAAATATTTATAACAGGCGAAAGAATAAACACTACAAATAACAAACAAGTATAG
Source organism: Uloborus diversus (assembly GCF_026930045.1). Classification (NCBI taxonomy): domain Eukaryota; kingdom Metazoa; phylum Arthropoda; class Arachnida; order Araneae; family Uloboridae; genus Uloborus; species Uloborus diversus. Next base: position 204,963,536 of record NC_072731.1, read on the forward strand.
AAAAATAAATTTATTTTCTAAAATGTTTTATTTTCGGATAAGAGAAACATAAAAAATCTTCAGCATTCACACAACACAAAGCTGTTGTCATCATACCTCGTCCACCAGTTGATATTTTCCCAACATGTCCAACACCGTTCTTTGCTAATATCTTTTTAACCTCTTTGAACTGTTAGGAGTTTTGTTAAATCCATTTTGAAAATTTTCGTTCGACGCAAGATTGTAAAACGTCTCTCTAAAATGTCAAAGAAGTTATTGACTATTTTATTACTGAAACTAAAAGCTTAAGTCTGAAACTACGAGTGAATATAGTTCTAACAGGCATTTTGACTTAATTAAATCTGTGGGCCATGTTATTTTTTCTGCCTCTTGAAAGGCCAATTCCATCAATTTTTCGGAAGTAACTCCAAAAACTCCAACCTCTCTAGTTTCAAAATATGATTCAATAATTATCTTCGTATTTCGGAGAGCTCATCTCCTAAATTTCTAATAAGTAACTAAGGTGACAACAAACCGGTTTTTATCCTCCATGCTACTGTTTAAAAAGTGCTTTCTGGACTCTATATAGTCAACAAATTTCGTTAAGGTCCATGCCACCATTTCTCTAAGCTATTGTAGCACGTTACATGCTCTCACTTGTCTACTGGTCATATTATACTAATTTTTACATTTTTCTGGAACAGAAAAACTATTTGAAACTGCATTTTTATGTCTTATATTTTTAATCATTTTTATAAAAAAATTGCGTTGAAATTATAATAATGTGAAAGATTTTTCATGAGTTACTGATAAACTTTTTTTCATTATTACCATATTTATTTTAAAACACTTCAGCAAATTTCAAAGGTAATTGAGCTGAAGTTACAACAATATTTGCGGTTTTCCATGAATGAACCACTTTCTCAGGTGGTTCATTCGTGAAAACACCTAGTGGGTAATGCTAGCAACTGCGTCATTTTGAATATTCTTATATGTGCTGCTGTGATGAATCATGATGAAACGTGACATATGGGGGATTATACTTGAAAAGGCACTCTCCGAGTCTGCATTTCTGCCAAGACTGAAAAATTAGATTCGGAGTCATTTAATCGGAGTTCCGACTAACTTTGGGGCACATGAGTCAGAGTCAGATTCAAAGGTCCAAAAATTTTAGAAGTCGGAGTTGGGAGTTGCTCATTTTCCCTCTGACTCTGCAGCCCTGGTAAAAACATTTGCAATTTGAATTCAATTTATTTTGTTTCAGTTATACATTTCAGAATCAGAACAAATTTGTTAAAAAACAATATCGATATCTTGACGCTCATCATATGCTGACGAAACTTCTGTTTTGCAAACTATGCTGCGTAGTCCAAACTAAAATACATTGTTTTATTATCTGGAAGGAAATGTGATTTCTCGAAAAGAAGTTCTACACAATCAATAATTTTCCACAATCCTTCTTCTTTTAATATGGCACTCACAAGTTAGAAACAGGCGTCTAAATTCCTCGGAAGAAATAAATAACGAAGATCAATCGTAATGCTTGCGGGAAATACTTCACGACGTAACCGGCGTCGTGATAAACAGCGCCCGTCGTAGAGATTCATTGCCATAAAAATCCCTATAAAATAAAAAAAGTGCCATAAAAAGGAGACCTTTAAATGAAAATACCCCAATCGCTCAGAAATAAAGCTTAATAGCTCGGAAAATGTGCTACTGCTTCGTTGGTTTATGAGGTCTTATCTAGCACAAAGTGGTGACGCAGAAAAAACATACGAAAGTTGTGTTTTCCTGTTCGAAAAGATTAAAACATTTAATTTTAAAATAAACATAAAAATATCCTCTGTTGTAGAAACTGTACTAGAGATGTTTAAAAAGCGGAACTAAGTATTTCTCAGTGCTCAGTGATTCTAATTTAATTGCTTTGACAAAAGGAAAGAAAGAACCAAGGCACATCAAGCTTCCGTATTACTTTTAAGAGATCATTCATACGTTTAATGCTAAAATTAACATTTTAAAAATTGATGTTGCAGACGAAAAACAGGAATATTGCCAAAAAAGTAATTAAACATATATGTGTTACGTAATTCTATCTCATTTTTTTTGCTTTGGTAACAGAAGCAAAATGCAGACCCATTTCCTCTTTTTACTCAACTGCGCGTGCGCGACGCAAAGGAGGGTAATGTGTTTATGAGTCTATGCATGTTTTTTCTTATGTTTTCTTAACCTTGGGACATTCATTAAACACATCACAGTAATCAAAATTAACCATATCAACAACCAGTCGCCACATTATCAATTCGGGATCGTGTCGCACGCTACCTGCGTGTGACACAGCGAGTGACAAATGCAAGACGCGTTTCCACTGCTTAATTTTTTTGTTTACTAATTCGATTTTCATCTCTAACAACGCATAAGTGTGCGCAACGCATAAGTGCGGACGTACGCATAAGTGCAGCATAAACAACACAGAATCATATCCTTCAACCGTTCTTTGGTGACTTAAAAAGAACACCAGAGTCCTACTAAGACCAGTTCTAACTTAATTGGTCGACAATCTACTTTTCTAGGGTTATCAAAAAGCAGGAACAAATTAGGGTAAACTCCGACATTTTCCTTTTTAGTTTCGACAATAGTTAACTACATAATTTAGGCCTTCTAGAACAAATAACTTGTCTGATACTAGTAAATTACAATACACCATGAAGAAGCAAAATATTTTTTGTAAAATAAGATCAGGAAATTTCGACAAAAGTCTTTTGTAATAACTGTTGTTCCACTTTTTCCTGTTGACAACAAACTGCTTGTTGAAAGCAAAACATAAGCTAGGGCTAGGCTTTCTGATGATGATAAAATCATGATCTAGAGAAATGTTTGCTATCCTATAACTGAAAATGGGGATCTTATTGGTATCTATGACCTTTATTTGGCACACCCACCACTTTAGCAGAATAAAGAAATATTTTACACAGCATCAGAAACTGGGTGAGTTTCACACTGATTTACGGTAATGTGGTCTTTTGCGGGATTTGAGACTTACAGTATAGTTCAGTTTTTTTTAAACAGAAATTGATGGAGCTTTAAATGTTGTTTACTGGCAATTTTTACTTATATTGTTTTTATGATTTTATGGTGGCTTTGTCGCGGCTAGTTTTCAACACTCTTGGCCATTCAGCCATTACAAAAGTTGCATTTAAATATAAAAACTCCGCCGAATGAATAAATTAGGATACAAAAACAGCATCAAAAGTATTATTCAAGCATAAAATAAATAAATAAATAAATAAATTAGAAATAAAATGAAATAAAATAAAATAAAAATAAAATAAAATAAAATAAATAAATAAATAATAAAAAGAAAAAAACATATTAAAAATTTATTAAAATGTTAAATAATGATATACCTAATTCTCATTATTATTGGCAATCTCGCTAAGCAACCACGCAAACAACACTAAATTTCTTTTAATGCACTTATAGCACTTATATCTTTATCCAAACAAACATTGGAGAGTACAGTAAAATATTTGTCATAACCAGTTTTCCAAAAAATAAGTTTTCAGCTTTATTACTTTCCCATTAATAATTATTCAGTGTTTGGCAAAGTATTAATGCATGATTTTATTTAAGGTTGCATTAATTTCTAAAGTGAAAATGATTGCTTCTGGCGAATAAATATTTACATTGTTTGTTGTAACGTGAAATATAATTCACCGCATTGTCAAAAGAAATAAAGAAGACAATCTAACTGAGCAAAAACAGAAATGAAAGAAAGGGGAAGAAGGAAGGGACTGGAAATTGACGACAGTTATCTACCATGCCTGTGGGCGGTAGCTCAGAAATTTTTCTCCGGCTTAGAGAGTAAATAAGAAATTCACGCTGTACAATTGAAATATTCGAGGTGTAACATGCTTGTAAAATAGCCTTGTATTTTGACAGCAGTGATTTCGGATAATCTCTTTGTTTGTTTGTTTGAGGAATTGCTATTGATTTTATGGTGGCAAGCTATTTTTCTAAGTGTGGAGTTTTTCCTAAGTAAAATTAAACATATAAGTCATATATTCAATAAATTACCGCCCATTAGCCAGGGCTAAGGTAGAAATGCATGAAATACACCGCCAGCTCAGTCATTTCCAGCCGAGGACTGCAGTTTCATACTTATTAGCACTCATCAGCCCGGCATAGGAAAGTGACTGAGCTGGAAATGGAAAACCTCGTAAGGAAGCGAAGAGTGCCAAACAAACGTAGCTAATACTATCGTACTACTGGTATAATAAGTACGAAACTGCAGTCCTTGGCTGGAAATGACTGAGCTGGCGGTGTATTTCATGTATTTCTGCCTTAGCCCTGGCTAATGGGCGGTAATTTACTGAATAAACCATGCCTTGCCTTCAATCTTCGAGTTGAACCGAACCATTGCTTCGGTCACTTGTCTGGTCTGTGCTAATTCTATATTAGCTACCAGTTTGTTTGGCACTCTTGGCTTCCTTAAGAGGTTTTCAATTTCCAGCTCAGTCACTTTCCTATGCCGGGCTGATGAGTACTAATAAGTACGAAACTGCAGTCCTCGGCTGGAAATGACTGAGCTGGCGGTGTATTTCATGTATATGAATCATAATTTTGGATTCTATTTTGAAAATTTCTTAATAGTTTCCAATCAGCTATTAAAACGTCTCTCTCTCTTTTTTTATCTTTCCATTCAAGTGTCATTTTTAGTTATTCACCTTTAAAAAATCATACATTATTTTTTTGATTACTTACGTTTTGTCCAAAGGTATCATGAACTCGTTTTCAATCATTAAAGATTTTTATTGAACATTGATTATTGAGATTTTGTCCTTTATCATTAGAAATCATTTTAAGTCATTTAATGTTTTTGCTGAGGGACTTTTTTTCAACACTGAACGAGATATTAATTGAGTTTATTTTAAAAATGAGTCTTTTATGAAATTCTAAAATGAAGGTGATACTTAAAGAGTTTCTTAATTATATATATATATATATATATATATATATATATATATATATATATATATATATATATATATATATATATATATATATATATATATATATATATATATATATATATATATATATATATATATATATATATATATATATATATATACATATATATATATATATACATATATATATATATATATATATATATATATATATATATATATATATATATATATATATATATATATATATATATATATATATATATATATATATATATATATATATATATATATATATGCAAGTATAAAAATATAACGTAAACAAACGTTAAAAATTTAGCATCAAAGAAAATAAAATTTTAGCTGATTTAGTTTTAATTTGAAAAATCTTTACTTCCTTTAAAATTTTTGAGTATATAACACTGCAAAAAAAAAAAAAAAAAAAACTACCAAACCACTAGAAAATATCTTGGAAACTTGAAATATATAAACACTTCCAGTAACTGATACAGCTTTTTCTGAAGTAACCTTTCAACTTACAAAGCTACCTAAGAAGCAGTTGTATCAGTTATTACGAACATTTTCTGGTTCAGTTTCCAACGTATACATTTTTAGCATTTTCTCCCTTGCTTTGCTTTAGAATAAAGTGACTTTCATTTTAAGTGTTGGTGTGGGTGTGTATGCGGAGGGGGTAACCTTTTTGCTCACTCTCTCCGTAAAACATTGACTAACTCAGAAATATGGCAACAAATCACTTTATGGCAGTTTTTAAAAATATTTTAAGAGCAGCTAAAAACACATATTAAATTTGAAAGTTATCTGAACACGATTTTCAATACAGCTGAAAAATCTGTGGTACTGTTATGCTCAGCAGAAAGAACGTAGTGCCACAACAGATCATTTGAAGATGCTTAAAAACATGTGCAACAGCTTTTTATACTTGATGCTTTTTTGCAATAAAAAGTATCACAGATCCCTCCAATAAAATGCATTTTCATTGATTGTTACGTTTAACGCTCTTAAAGTGAAAAAAGTATACATTTTAAAACATCTGCAAATATAATTTTTTCTTAATTTTACATTTCGTAAAAGACAGCTTAATAAAGCATACATTCATAATGACCACCACAGCGTTTAATGAATATTTCACTCATAATACTACTGATAAAAAAGACGATAACAGTTGTATTACACTTTGTATTTCAGTTTGCTATTAAAATTTAAATTCAACATAAATTATGTTATCTGCACAAAATAACATAACATACAAACATCTTTTGTTCTAAAAATCAAAGCTTTAGATGCTTTAAAATCCTCCTTTTATTTCTGAATCACACTGCTATTCTTGAAGCGGAAGATTCTCAATTAAATGTCCCATGAATCAATATCAATGAATTAAAAGCCGACGGCTAGAAAAATAATTACCTCATCCTATTGATGTTAATCTCATGAATAGCGTCCAATTATCATTCAAAGCAATAATTATTTAGCCGTTTTAAATACTTGTGCCGTGATAAAACTTTTAGAAGCGTCTTGTTAGCATTTCATTACTATTAGCAGTTGATGCGACTTGTCGATGGTGAAAGGAATCTGATTATACTTTATTTCAGTATTTTAGATAATACAGACATTCTTAACAATATATAATTTTCCCTTAAAAGTCAATGCTGAAGCCGATTCATTTAAGATATCATTATTTTTGAAGTAAAATATATCAACGATATTTGTTCATTTCTAGTACAGAACATTAAAATTGACACAAATATCCTTGGTTTTTTATGATGATGAAAAAATTTAACAAACTCAAAATAATAAACAAAATATTACCAGTGTTTTTCGTGCACATTTAAATGTGTCTGCTACCACCTTTTTTAGCAAATTTAAATTGGATGATAAATTTCATATGATTACCGTATTAAACTTAAGTAGGCTATTCATTTCTTTTAAGAACATAATTTCAGATTTTTTCTAAATGTTCTCAAAATTTGTATGTGATGGAATTAACAAGCACGCATTGACTTCATCTAGTTGTACAAGAGAAGTATTCCAGAGTGCATATGAAAGTGTTTACTGGCTGTTCAGAGCTGTCTGTTTTGCATTGCCTTTTTCTCTAAATGTTATAGAATCGCGATGAAATAAAAATACTTTGACTTAAACGGTTTCTCATGAAGCTTCTTCCATTTGTTAGCACTAGTAGTTCTTTCTAGCAGCGATCTTGTTTTAATAAAAGACCATATAATCTCTCCTACCAAAATAATAGAGTTCGCGCAGGTGCTACTTAGAAGAGATGGCGTGCTGATCTCATTTGTTTGCATGCTAGAAGAAGGTACGCGACATACTGGTTACTTTGCATTGTAAAACGAAAATGAACAAACATTAATTTAAACGAGTTACAAAGTTACTTAATGTTTTGTTTCGTTAATTTTTTTTCTCAAATTACAATTTCTGCGCCCCTTTTAATATTGTGCATTTTATAGTTCATTACAAATTAGTTTAAAATATTTACTCCCCTTATAATAATGTTAGTATAAAAATACGTATAATTATGCCATTTTAAGTGTAACTATTGTTGTTAACAATTTAGTTGTGTATCTGCAAGAACAATCTCTGTGCTACCCAAGTGCGCAATTTTCTGATCCTATAAAGACAGATTGCTCAAAAACACCCTCTTGGTTGTTTTGCAACTGCTGTAATATATTAAAAACGTAACAACAAATTAGCAAGGAAAATTCATAACCAGCAAATGATGTTAAAATTATGCATGATAGTTTATCAAAACATTGATAACTAGAGTGTTTTTAGCCAACTTTCCGAAAAAAAGTCAGAGAAAGAAGACAAAAAGCTTGAAATAAGGCTAAATGCATCTTTAAAATATTGTGAAAAACAAAAAGAAGTCGAAATTATATAAAACACCATAAACACGGGCTACTTTGACTCATGGGGTCCTTCTTTGGCCCAAATTAAGGAAAAGATGCAACGTTCTTCATCCACCTTCAGCAAGTCAGTTTTAAACACCTTTTGACAAAATTCACTCGAGAGCAGCCCTAAGCACTCAGTAATGTACCATGGCTGTTCAGAAAGTATCGAGACTGAATGTACTCTATTTTTATCAAAAAATCCTTAGCGGTGGGACTGTGCCCATCATGCACGCGCATCTTTTACCTCGTCTCACAAAACCTGGCAGGTGTCTACAGCGTGCCGTTCAGGCGCACTGACATATTTCATGTGGAGTGTTTGCTTGCGTTCGTCGAAAACAGAAAATGAGTGAAAACACGGAGCAGTGAATCTGTATCAATTTTTGCTTTAAGCTCGGAAAAAGGGGCACCAAAACCTACGAGATGATGAAAACATAATTTGATGGCGATGAGTCGTGCTCCAGTTTTCGAGTGTGGGCGTCCTCTCGCTGGATGCTTCATCATGACGGAGCCCCAGCGCACACCAGCAACGTTGTGCAACAATTCCTGACAAAACACGGAAACACCCAAATAGCACATTTTCCCTACTTGTCGGACATGTCACCTCCAATATTCTTCCTTTTTCCCGAGATCAAGAACACCTTAAAAGGACACCAGTTTCAGGACATTGAAACCATAAAACAGAATTCGACGTAGCACCTTCACGCCACCCCATAGTCTGAGTTCCAGAAATGTTCCTAGGACTGGAAACATGGTTGGGCCAAGTGTGTTACTGTCAATGGAGCATATTTCGAAGGAGATTGACTTAAAACCTTATTATGTACGTATGTTTTTGCTTAAAAAATTCAGTCTCGATACTTTCTGAACATCCCTCGTATACCAAGCAGATCTATTGCTCAGCTCAAGAAGCAACACTAATGGTTTTTCGTTCCTTGTGCTAACGTGTGCCTTTACAACTTTTGAAACATTTTTACATGTAGAAGCAGCTCTACATCAGCTAAGTGTTTGCTAAGTACTTATCTATGAGCACCATTTAATACTTTATGTAGCAAGATAGTTTCGCTTCTTATTTCTGTTATGGTTTTTAATAAAAATTTTTGCATTAAAACATATCTCCCAACCTGAAAATTACGACCTGCTTTGGCCCAAAATGAAAACTTGAAAAATATGCCAGAGATTTGGAAAAGAAAAGAAAAGCTAAACGTAAAACTCTAAACGGGAAAAACACAAGAAAAACCACGGAATTATCCAGCAACGGATAAAGAGAGCGATTACAGACTCAATTAATCAGAGCTCAGTTACATGGCTTTCATTATGGAAGATGAAGAGGAACTGAAAGTTGTAGGAGGTTCAGAAAAAAGTTGACCCTGCTGCATCTACTTATTACAAATTTTGTTAAATTTGTTGTAAAGTTCACAGATGTCTGTTGTTGTAGAATCGAATGTGTTCAGGTTTCCAGTGATAGCTGTTGATGTGAAAGAAGGGGCTAATGTTAAAAAATGGAACGCACCAGAAAATTTTGGAAGTGACCGACAATTTAGTATTCTTTGTTTTATGAATGGTGTTCTGTTAATAAAATTATTCAACTTCTAAACTTGATGAAAAGATGACTGTTCTCCGCCGGTAATTTCTGAGACAATAACTAAGTATGTACACATATATTAAAATAATAATAATAATAGAGAAAAATTAATCTGAATTTTGTCATCTTGAATTCAAATTATGCTTTTCGCAATCACGAGTGTGTATGTGTATGTAGACGTGTATGTTTGTGTGTGTGTGGGGGGGATTATATGTGTTTGTGTGGGGGGTTTGTGTGTTTGTGTGTAGGGGGTATGTGTATGTGTGTGTAGGCATGTGTGTTTATGTCTGTGTGCAGGCATGAGTGTGTGGGTAGTTGTGTGTATGAGTGTTTGTGTGCGTGTGGGCAGGGTATGTGTATGTGTGTGTAAGCATATGTGTTTGTATGTGTGTATATGTTTGTGTGTGTGTACGTGTAAGTGTGTGTATGCGTAGGTGTATGTGTTTGTGTATGTGTGTGCAGTTGTGTATGTATGCGCGTGTGTGTAGGACATGGATGCAACCTGGAGACGATTTTCGCTATAGGGGCAGCATCGTGAGGAGCCGGTCGACGGTGATGCTGCAGAGGGTGTCTGGGGGAAAATAAAATCATAGGACATCAAAACAGTCAAATGAAAGCAATAAGCAATCGTGATTACTCAATAATAATTTTCCTTAAAACAAATATTCGTGAATCAAACTGCTTTTAAATGCATTTTTTATTCAAATAAATAGTTTTTTGCATGAACACACGTATTTCTTTAACTCTAGTTATTTCTACATCGATTTTAAATAGAGAAAACCACTCTGGGAAAAAGTAACCCAAACGCAAGGGTCAGATTGGCCCAAATAAAAAACAGTTAAAAAGAGCAATAATACTTGGAAACAAAATGATCACAATTCAAAAATTAAATTATGAGAACTCTAGATGCGTAAAAAAAGTTTCCACAGCTACAAAATATGAATAGCTACAAAAGTTTGAAGAAAAGATGAAAAAAGTTTCAAAATGTGGGCCGAAGTTGCCAGTGCTTACAGTAACAAAATAATTTTAAAAAATGAAATAAAAAAAAAGAAATGAAAAAAAATTAATAACAATGTAATAATAATGAACGATAAATTTGCAAGTTAATTGTACGAAAATTATAATTATAAATCTTTACACCTTTTTTTAAACTTTCATATTTAACCTTTACTAATATTATCTTACGAGGATACGGAATACATTGTCGAGAGAGGATACGGGTCACATGTGCCTCTACATGTTGTGTTTACAAGTGCCCCGTCATCTGCCTTAGAACTAATTATAGAAAAACAAATAATTCTTAATTTAACTAAAAAATCTAAACACTGTCATAAATTTACTTGAACGCTCATTTAATTGCTTAAATTTAGCTTATTCAATAACTTAAAATGGAACAAGTTGTAAATAATTGTTACAGTGATACAATTACATATATAGACAGTAGAATAATTGTAAGAGTGATACAGTTACATTAACATTTGTAAAAACGAAAAAGCTGTCACCACATAATCATAAACTTGAGCATTGCTCTAAAAGTTCGGCCAAGAAGTAGGACTGGTATTGCCATTATTTGAGAATTTTTCAAGATTTTTTGCTTGACGTTATACTAGTAAAACATACCTTGTTCACTTGTGCCTTGTGATCACATTGCCCCCCCCCCCTTTTCCTATGTGCGCTAAAAATTGAAAAAAGAAGTTTCGTCAAAATTTTTTTAACATTCTAGTCATAAATTGCAACTTATAATATATTTATGCAACGTAAAGAGCGTTGAAAATAATCAAACGAGAAACTCTGAGAATTCAAAAATATTTCTTTTACCTTAATATATAACAAAAGGAAGAAAAATAATCTATTCTACTGAAATATCTCTCAAGGACCAAACGTATCAGAGGGACTGAAGCGTACTGTCGTTATTTTTTACCTTAAGTTCAAATAATTAATTTTTTTCAAGCTTTTTAGAAATTAATGATTCTAAACAAAACGCAAATGGCAACGGTTCTCCGAAAGATTCAGCCAAATTAAGGCAGATTCAGTAAAAAGAATATTTGCGGAATATTTCATATTACATTTCTGAAACCTTTGACAAGCTGCACATGCAGGCCCTTACTGTGAAAAATTGAGTCAAATCTTTAACTGGAAAGTTTCCAACGATTGTCAACAGAGGGTCTGAAGTATGATCATTTGAGACTTATATGCTGAAAAAAAAAAAAAAAAAACACCTAATAGGTTGAAGTGTGTTACTTTACCCGACAGTGCACCATCTAATTTTCACTTATTCTGATATTTAATGCATTTTCTAAGTGACAGAACACCCAAATTTTTCCTGAGTTTCAAAATATTATCTTAAAACATTCTTCTTAAAAAGGAGCAATTCACTTTTATCGATCCGGTACTGAAAATGTACTTCCTAAATAGCAAAAGGTTGCCAATAGAAAGGGTAATTACATGTCATTTAAAAATTACTTAAACTTTGAATTTAATGTATAAAAATGGTGCTACGTTTTATCCATCACCCAACCCCCTAATTTATGCGTAAAAGCAATGAGAAAAATGTTTTGAAAGGAGTATGTGTATAAAAAAAAACTAATACCGATAATATATAAACGTTACTCATTCTAGTATATAAACTTTATGAACGTCCCACGCTGTAAAAGCCAAAAAATAAAAGGTACAATTTCAATCTTTATTCATCACCATCACTTTATGAATCTAAAGATTTATCAGTGATAGTTTTACATCTTTTAATTTATTACGTGTAAAAAATATTCATTGAGCAAAAAGTTTTTTCTTTTAGGCCGAAAGTTGCGAGTAAACACAAATAATCTTTCATGGATTTTACGCACATTGAAAGGAATCATACAACAGAAAATAAAATTACATTGAATCAAAACTTTAAAAGGATAAGTAATGAAAGATTTTTATACACGACTAATCTGTATAAAAATGTATGAAATATGTTGTTCTTTCGTTCAATAAATAGCTGTCAAAGTTACCGATTCTTTAGTGACAGAGCGACAAGTTAAGCAGTACCACAACTTGTTAAAAAATCCTTTTCTCCTGATCTAGCTGAACCAAAGCTATTTTAAGAAATTAAGTGAAACAGCTTTATAAACGAATCCCCTTTGATTCTGCCATCTGTAGTTATTTTTAATGAAACATTTTTTAACTTGCTAAGAAGTTAGATCAAAGTCCCAAGAAATGAAAGTTTCGGATTGTACGCGGCGAAGAAGAGGTTTACGCGAATGTAGACCTCAGAACTAAACAGGATGAAATAAAATCATTAAATCTTTGTTAAACGATCATAAATATTTAACTGAAGTTTATTTCATTAGCTTTCAACAATTTTCATATGTTCCATCCCTTTAATATATTCTCTACATTGTTCAAAATTCAGGAAATTTTATGGTAAATTTTTCTGTAAAATGGAGTGCTAACAGCACAGAAAAAAATACAGAAAATCGCACCGAAAAAAAAAAAAAAAAACCGATTGCAGCGCCCATTGATACAACATGTGACTACAGTGTAAAGCACATAACACTGTATTTCCCCTTACTCGATGTGTCAAGCATGGCAGCAAAGCCACCAGCATATCCGAAGTTCCCGAGATCGAAACCTGCTGTTCGCATTTCGCGTTTTTTAAGTTTCGTTTATTCTACCGTAAAATTTTACAGTAAAATAGGAGTTTACGGTCAAGTTACTGGCAACATGCATGCCAGTAACTTTTGCAGTAAAATTTCAAGTTTTTTTTTTAAACAGTACGTATTGAATACCTTTTCCTGAAATAAATCAAGAACCATCACAATTTTAAGGTTGCTGTTAGATTTTAATATGCTCAATCTATTTGCACAAATAAGAGTTTTACTCACACATTTACGTTTTTCTAAAATTACCTTTCTAAAAAAGTTCCTTGCATTTAGAAAATAATGTGTTGTGGGCGTGACCGTACGATCACACCCACATCACGTACAAATAATTATTTTTGAAGTACAAAATATGTTTTTAGAAAGTTGATTCGTTCTATTATGATACACTTGCTGCGTCGCCCGATCTTCCCCGATCTACCTTGAAAATGAAAGTTACGCCAAGTGCCACATATTGTTCTTAGATTACAAATGCTACAAAAAAATCTTTATTATTATGTTATGATTTCACGTAAGCAGAATCGTCCCGATAGAAGGTCAAGGGGAGGTCACTGTGCCCTTCTAAAAAAAAACCTTATTCGGCAAATTTTGCTGATGATTTAACAAATTTGAAGATAAAACTACAATATTAAGATTTTTTTTAAATTTTAAAAAATAGTTAAAAAAATTGTTTCAAGTGATGCCTAATGTTTCTTCTTATTAGATGTTATTTCTGTAAGATCAAGTATTTTATCGTTCGGTGAAATTGGAATTTCATTCGTAAAATTAATAATTTTAGCCCCCACAAAAATTTTAATCTGGTTCACCCCTGTGCGTAATCTTTTCGTAATGCATGTATATATATCTGCTGTAAATTATTATACTTCAAAAATAAATCGCATTAAATGCTGTAATTTCAAGCTGTAGGGAAATAAAATCTTATCCATTTACAACTACAGTAAGAAAATTAAAATCATTCTAATTGCTATATGAGTACTTAAATTGTTTAAAGTACTATGAAAACAAGCTTTTGCTCTGAAGTACGTTACGGGCGTTGCTTAATACACCTGATAATAGAAAAAAAAAACAGAGAGAAACATCCTTTGTTCTTAAAATCAAACATTAGATATTCAAGAATCTTCATTTTACTTTTAGATCTTGTTGCTTTTTCTCAGGCGGGAGTCTCTGAATCAAATTCCTCATGAATAAATATCAGCCATTAAACGTCGGCGACGAGAACAGTCATTGTCCCATTCACATGGATATCAATCTAATGATAACACCGAATTATCATTCAAAGCAATAATTATTTAACCGTATTTAAATACTTTCACCGTGATGTAATTTTCTGGGACATCTTGTTGATATTTTATTTACAATATCGATCCGCGGTGCAAATGACGCAGATAAGAGAAGATCCGATGTGTTCCATTAAGGACTGAAAGTATTATAAGTAAAAGATATCTTTTAGTTTCTTTACTAACCTTACGTTAACCTGTTTATATTTCAAACAGTGAATGTTTCAAACATTAACACGTAAATGATTGATATTTATAGTACTTTTTTGTAGCTAATTGGTTAATTTGTGTATAATTAATACAGAAATAAACAAATACAAATGTACTTAAGAATATATAGTTTAGAGTAGAACATTCGAAAACTTTAATAAAATTCAACTGCATTTATTAATAGTTAGGAAATAGAAAAGCCTGTGAAAAATTTTCGAAGTAAATTTAATAGCTTCATATCAAAAAAGGAGCATATTTATGTGATGTTCTCCATCTATTGGCTATTTTAAAGTACCAAAGCCAAACCAAACCCTGCGCCACGACAGCCCGTGAGGAATAAGGCCTATTGTGCCCAGTTCGGTGTTTCTGACAAGGGGCTCTGGGGATTAAGGCAGATATTTCGGTTAGGTGGTCAGCCTAACGTGGAACCCCCAGTGTTTGGTTCCCAAGCATGCTTGGTGCTCATTTCATCGACTCACTGAAAGCATGAACGGCTGAGTCATCCATGCCCGACCCGGGAATAGAACTCGGGCCTTTAATGTGACAGCGCGAAGCTGTCGGCTACCGCTGACTACCACTGAGCCTTTGAGCTTCATTTTAAAGTACGCTAGGTATTTTATTCCACTCTGGACACGTTCTGAAAATGTATTATGAGCATAAATTTAATTCAAATTAAGTAAATACAATATCATAACCTTTCTTATAAGATGAGTAGACAACATCTTCATGTAAGAAATAAAACACATGCTACACAAAACTGTTAAAAGATACATTATTGTGCAAATTTCGAAGATATTTATTTTGTTCGTTTAGACGTCCAACGTCCTTTGAAAAAAAAAGTGCTAGCAAAAGTGACTTCATTTAAGAAGCCCCTCTTATTTGGACACATGGTTTTGCACATTGGCCCAACACGTTTTCAATTTCAATGAAAACATTCAAAAAATCGACCAAACAAAATATTATTTTGCGAAGAGTTTTCTGTTAGTGTTCTCTGCTCGGTATCAAACGCCCGTAAGCATTTTGCCACCATGGGGTCAACTTCATTTTAGATTTTCAACACAAATGAATATAATTTTCTTAATTAATATTCATAAAATGTTAGAATTATTTAAACGCAGATGTAAGCGTTTTGAAGTTTACTGAATAAAAAATCCAGCAACTTCTTCTACTTGAAATTAAGCGTATAAGGGAGCATACGGACTTTTTTTTTCCAATTTCAGTAATCCGAAATTTTGGGCAAGTATACATGGCTATTTCTTACTAAACTATTAACATATTCAGTGAATTACCGCCCATTAGCCAAACATATTATTCTTCAGGAAACCTATTCACGTTGGTATTCATCAAATGTATATATCTGTACCTCGAAGAGACACAACACTACGTTCATTTTCATAACTTTATAGGAGAGTAGATTTAACCACATGATGTTCTATCCCTCTAAGTGAAAGTGCACTTGGTGTTTTTTTAAAATACGCTCTATCCATTAATAGCTGGTTTTGGTCATGCCTGATGTTCTATGCCTCTAGGATATATGAGAAAAGCTGATTTTAAATCCGTAATGTCATGTTGAAAAAAAAATTGGGTATAGAGTTGTATCCCTCCAAGGTACAGATATATGTGTATAAAAAAATAAATTTGTTGCTGATTTTTTAAAACTTTACAATTGTGTTGAGTCATTGACCCATTCAACTTCGCAGGTAAAGATGAATGGAGCAAATTTACTTAATTATTGCTCATTTCGGGTAAGTTGTTTTCCAATATTCGGTTTTTTATATAGTGCTAGATATGTAATGAAACTATCCTGAGCGTTTGGAAAAAATAAATCTGATCAATGGTAAAAGTTACAAAAGTAAATGAAAAAGAAAAGTCCCATTCATTGCTACTCTCCCCTACATGTGTGTACTATTTCATAACTTTTTTGATTGCTATAAATACTATTTTTAATGCAAATTTGTATGGGTGCAGCTTAAGCAAATATTAGTTACAGCCGAATTCATTATTTTCGCAATTTTAAATAGTCACTCATTATTAAACCAGAAACACTTTAAGTATACGTTCTTCTTTTGAAATACCTATCATCATCGGAAGATAGAGATATTTAATAATTCATAAGTGTACATAATTTTAAAAGAGTTGCGTCCGAATTTCAGTCCAACATGCTACGATTGAAATTTGTTCCTGCTATTAATAGACTATTGTGTGATTTATTTGCAGATTATTAAGTTTATTCAAAACTTTCTTCTTAGAAGCATCAAAAGCAAATCTAACACGTGATTTCTCCCCTGGAGTCTGAACTGCGCTCTATGATGCCTATAATAGTCATACCACTGGTCCTATTTTTCTTCTTCTTCAACTATTTCTTTTCTTTTGTTAGTCCCTTTCTCTTTTATGAGAACGTCTTTGCACGATCACGAAATCACTATAAAAATCATCGGAGTGTGATTTATAATAACTTAGTTTCATATTTGTTTCACTTAAAGATTAGACCAGTTTTGTGCGACCAAATTATTTGTTCATCATTGTGTGGTATTTTGCTTCAGACACAAAATCGAGTCCCAAATGATAAGCACATCTTCTGCAAGAACGTTTTCCAACTGAACGATATTTTTAGAACCTCAAATTCCATCGCTAAAGATAAAAGTGTCTACAATCACCCCTCCAAATAAAGTATTTACAGCGAACAAATTCTTCCCAAAAGTGACATCATGTAATATAATGTAATTCTAAAATGAACTGGAACCAATCAGAATACCGATATCTGCAGTAGTATCTCTCCCTACGAATCAATAGGCGGTTGAAATTTATAGCGATCCATGACCTGCTTGATAAGCCTCTCCAGATAGGGAAAAGAGGCAGCAGAAATACTAGGGATTAATATAAAGTTATACTTCTGGCATAAGCCGCGGTTTTTTATTTTATATTTTGAGTTTTACTATAGTCTTTATCTTTTCTTAAACTGTTTGCTTGGCGACACAATAACCTGATAAGATTTCCTGACAGACAGGTTTCAGATTTGAAAGATAAAATTCTTAGTTGTTTGCTTCATTCTGTTGGAATGGCTTGCTTTGGGTTTACTATTTAGACCTGACTACTTACAAAAACATTTATATTGAATCGAAGTGAATGATTCAGTTCGTTGCCTCTGTGTCTCTAAAGAAATCACGACGATCTACCCCATTGTTTTAACGTTTAAAACCACAGCTCAATGGGAACGGAATTTTATTCTCACTTTTATGTTTTTTCATCTTTTGACTAGACTGTTAGTCAATGCAAAACATGCTACTAATGGGAAATGGATAAAAAAAAGTATTTTACTTCTCAGCTACAAAGGAACGCTGAACTCTGTTAGCGAAAAATACGCATTGAAGTGTTTTGTATACATATGCAAATGCAAATTTTTAGAAGAAATGCATCCGGTTTTACACTTATATTTCATTTAACCATTTTCGTGGCAATTTGCCATGGAGATTTATTTTAACTATTCTTACTATTCATATATGGTAAAGCGTTTTGACTTTTCTCAAAATTTATTCGTTGAAAATCTGAACCGAAGGATATTTTGCTAAATAAAGAAAATAAAATTCGTTCTCTTCCTATATGAAAAAAAAAAACCTTTGTTTCGGCGACACTATCTTCTGATATGAAACATTTCAAAACATTGAAGCAACGTTTTACATTTTTAAATTATTTAAGTTTTATTTTGAATTATCATTTTGCACTGAAAATAATCGTAAAAATGGGAGCAAAAAGGAAAGAACAAATGATTTGCCTTCTTTCGCTAAGCACACAAAGTGTTGAAACTTTTGAACACAATGTTGGTTACCAAATCCGCTTTCCCATTTTATAATTCAGAAAAATAATTTCAAGTTTCAGGAATGAAATAAGTTCTGATTCATTTGCATTTTCTTTTGAAAAATTTGTATTCCGTTAAAATCTATTACGAGACATTTTGGTAACAAATTTGAGAGAATAGTTGTTATGAACATTAAGTACAATCTGGAATTTGACTTGCAGGCAATATAAATATCTTTTCTATTTAACTTCAACTTTAAGTTTTGTAATGCAAGAGATTAAGCGGTGTTTTAACTGCTTGTATATTTAAAATTGCGTATATTACAATCACTTTTACAATCCAACAACATTTAAAGTATACTTTAATTGTAGTAAATTTTTAAAAAAGGCAAATGTTTTGATTTGTCATCTGACTTACCATTTTTACCAATTATATTTTTGAATGAGTTTCAAGATTTTAAATCGCCAGAGCATCATTTAATGACTAAGTTGGAGGTTTAACAAAAGGTGTGAACTTGAGCGGTGTTAATTGAAGCATTCAAGCTTAGATTAAAAAAATCTAAAATGTCAATGCATTGTTAAAAACGATGCCATTTCCTTTACCTTAATATAACTCGTTTCTCTCCCCCCCTCCGTTTTTGAGAAATAATATTTAGATTTAGTTATCAAATTCTTAATAATGTTTTCCTGATATTCATCAGTTCCTTAATTCAGTACTTTAATGTCTGTTAAATCTCAAATTTGAGAATGGAAAGATTCCAAACTACTACCTTCTCAAAAAAAAAAAAAAAAAAAAAAAAAAAAAAGCTTTTAACATAGTCAATTCATTAGAACATTTTTCACAAATAATTGGCAACATTTACTATTTATTTTAAAATACGTTTAGTTTTATTGTTTTTGTGTTTGAACTTTTAAGTATATTACCTTTCATATATTCTAAGCATTTGTAGTATAAAAGGACCTATCTTGAATATTTGTAGAAAGCACGGAACATATACATTTACTAATTATGCTACGTGGTACTTCATCTGTATCGCGCGATTTTTAAGGCTGTGATAATACATCATGAAGAAAATCAAATAATTTTTAAGCATGAACGAACCCAAAAATTTAAGAGTATATTACACAAGGAAGAATACAGCGCAAAACATAACAAGATTTATTTTCAGTATTACGAGGTTTTGCTACCTTCAGAAGGGTTGCTACCTTGCAAATACTGATACTTGCCAAGCAGAATAGCGTAAAATTATTTATGGTTTAGTAATACCTAATAAAAAGAAAAAAAATCAACTGCTTCTGTTGGGAAATCAACAGATTTTCATTTTCAAGAGTTTTAACTATTAAAGAAAGATTTCATTAATTCCTGCTCAAAACGTTATATTTTCCAACTGAAGCAATTATGAAAATGTTTATTTCTTTCAAGTCAACTATTTTTACGGAATAGAAAGTTCAGAGTTCCGGCATAAGGTCATTCAAATCTGATTTCAGAAGGACTTATTCCCTTAAAGCCATTAATGAGACAAACAGTTCCCATTTAGTACTAGTGAAAAATGGCATCCCATAAACTTAATTGCTTCAGCATGTCGTCGTTCCAATAAGTCTAGAGCATTATTCAGATTTATTTTCCATAAATCTTTTAGTTTGCGGCCTAAAGCTCGAGGAGCATTCAAAATATTCAGGAGTTATCTAAATACAGCAATGCATCCTACATCGCCTGGAAAACTACCAGATAACTACTAAGACTGCTAAAGAAAATCCTAACGAAGTATAATAGCTCTGCCTAGATTACGGCAAATTCAAGGAAGAATGGTGAAGATAACCATCATTCCAAGATGGAAAGTAGAGTATCCGATAGTTAAAGATTTAGCTTTAGGTTAATGTACCTAAAAGAGAAAACTGATTTTATCTTATCCACTTCCCTTGTCTTTTTTTCTTTCCATTTGCATATGGTTTAAAATTTGTATGTATCTATTTAACATTTATATTTATATTTTTATTTGCATATGAAAATTTATTTGTTTACTTATATTTATGCCCAGGGATAAACATTTCGTTCCCTTTATGAGGGCAGTTCATATACGTTATTAATATTAATTAAAAGTTTCTTAATTTTACCACACAAACAAAAATAATTCCTTAATGTGTGAGTTGAAGGTAAACTGAAGATCTACTCGACATAATTGGCTGAAAAGGTCAACTTGTTTCTATTAGTACTGGAAACGTTTAAGATAATAATTGGGAAAAAATTCTAAAGTTAGTTATAGCTCTTTTCTAGTTTAACATGATTTTCATCTACATTCCTAAAGATAGGGGAAAAAAACAACCTTGCTCATATTAGTGGAAGTTTGATATGAAAATTTGGATTCTAATTACTATAAACAATGCATCTGACTAAGTGACGACAAATAAAAGGATAGGGTCACCCTGGGTAAAATGGGTATAAAAAACAGCATTTTTAATTTCAGTGACCCATAGCATAAATATCATGAAATATAATTGTGTTTTTGTTGAATATTCTATACATTGTGTATCTTAGGTCTAATTTGGGCATAGTTTGTGTTAACTTTTTGCTTTAAATTTAGTGTAAAGGGGTATACCTATTTTACCCCTGTGTATACCCATTTTACCCCGTGCTTCGGGGTAAAATGGGTATACACCGGGGTAAAATGGGTATATGCTGTTTAAAGTTGAACTACACTAACTAATGGATAATTTTTTTTTTAATTGAGTATAATTGCATTGGAGGAGAAAAACTTTAATCCAAAACAACCACAAAAAATGTTTACAGAACCAAATTTATGAAAAAAAGACGCATTGGCAAAGACTTGCAGTTTGGCTGAGGTAGTATTTTTACAACTTTGTGATGCCTGCACAACATCAATGTCATCTTTCTTGGGAGCACATAGGATAATTTGGCAGTTGATTTTGTAGTAAACTTCTCAGTATATTCACCTTCAGCTGAGATTTCAGTGATTAAACCTATGAATTCCACAAATTTAACAACGACCCTGTCGCCAATTGCTGGAATTAACAACTAGGAGAACCACTAGTTTTCACTTTTACTTCATTAGTTATTTTATCAATTATTGTTAATGTTTTTTTTTTAATTTATTTATTTTATGTGTATTTATTTTTTCTGCTCTTGTTTGTCTCTTGCCTGTTTGTGTACAATCTTGCAGCCACCTGCTCTGTAATTACAACATCTCCCACCTTTGTTTAGACTCTTACTTTTTTTTTTGTAAATTTATCATTTCCTTACCAGTGCTACAAAATGGCTGTGAACCAATTGGTATAGTAGGAGAATTTAGTTATTCAGTACAACTTTGCTATGAGGCATAAGGATTCTGTTGTGATTGTATGCGAGGTTGTACTTAGACTATGTTCTGGGAATGGGGTTGGTGGTTTTAAAAGAAAATTAAAAAGACAGCATATTAGCTATCAATCTTACTATGTTTTATAATGTGTAGCAATGAACTATATACATAATAAACTTACAGTAAATTACTAACCTACAGTAATCATGAACTATATCGATAATAATCAAAAAATATAATACCTTTAAGTACTAATGGCATAAGTTGTAGTAATTAAAATACAACAAATAAATGAAGAGTAATTATTTATAAAACTTTTTAAAAACATACTTTTAGTTTAAAAGATGAATAATATGTAACATTTGTCTTGCAAAGATAATTAAGTTTTTTAATCTTCATGCATTCAATGTCTTTAACTCGAAAATGTTGGCTATACCCATTTTACCCCGTGCAACTAAAAGTGCTACACAATTTTTGTAAATATTAAAATTTACTTATTTTTTGAGTTTTCTGTTAGAAAAATTCTTTTTCTATCAAATCCAAATAAAAAACTTCCAAAACTCTTCCTGTAAATTTTTCTAGAAAGAAGTTTATCACTCACTATAAACGCATTGCTTTGTGTTCTGAAAAATAAAATTGTTGCTAAGCCTGGTAAATGAGTTGCTGGATTTTTTTTCCTCAAGTCAAAATATTGCCTGATATGTAAACATTTTCATCATATTTTTTTATTTTCAAAAAATGTTGTCCAGTAGAATAAAATCAAGAAAAATGCAACTATACCCATTTTACCCCGGCTACCCATTTTACCCCGGGTCCCCCTACTAAATTTACAGACGAACAAAATTCAAGTTAAAGTGAAAAGTTAAAAAACTTCTGTTGTAAGTTATAGCCTAGTCCCAAACACAAAACTTCAAAGTGAAACTTCAAAAGAATCTTAACACTAAACTTCTGAAAAAGGTAGAACATAGTTCCGTTTCTCACCACAAACTGATTTCATTAATGCCTAGCTGGTGGAAAATTTAGTTACATCTTTTTTTTTTTAATCGATTCCCTTAAATTTTCTTTCACTTTGAAATTTTCATCGTAGAATTTGGAATAGTACGATTTGTTTCCTGGTTTCCGCTCGTTTGAGGAGGTTTCAGCGTTTAACGAGAGGACGTTTATGCTGTACACATTTTGTTAATTATTTAAGCTCTTGTTGCAATATTTGTATGTAACTAAAATTATCAAGTTTCTTTTCAAAGCATCCTTTACACTTTAAATTGGCTGTGTTTTTTTTTTTTTTTTTTTTTTTGTAATTTAATACAGTCAAATTTCGAAATATTGCATTCAATTAAGAAACATTGCTGAGCTGCAAATCTGTTTGAAGCACATTACTTGCTAGTTTTTCACGCGATATATAGGGCTATGAACGTAATAAAATTCACCCAAAATACGACTTTGAAATACCGACAAAATTGATCAATAAAAACCATGACACGAAGAATTCGTGCAATTATTAAAGACAATTTCTTAACTAACATTTTCTGTCATAATCCTGCGCTTGCTTCCGGTTTTGAATTTTTGACAGAAACAATGAATTGTCAATAAATTTAACAAATCAGTTTCAAGGCTGAACTTATGCAATCATGTACGAGTTCATGTGGGTGCTTTTAAAATCTTTCTTTTTTTAACTATGCTTGAGCAAAACTGCTTTTGAATTCGAGCATACGACCAGCAATACTGAAAAAAGATTAATGAAAAAAAAGTAATTATTTCTTTATGCGCAGTAGATTTATGTTAAAATGAAAGTCCATACCGTTTTTTTTCTTAACAAGGATAAGTAACAAGAAAATTTGTTTTAACTTTCAAAAGTTTTCACCTTAAATGATTTTTAAAAGTGAAATATAAAAACTGTTTTTTAATTCTAAAGACTATTTCTATAAGCTTGGATCGCACAAAAAAGTATGAAATAAACTAAGTACATGATTTCTTAATTGCAATACCCCCCTCCCCCCAAAAATTGAAGTTGATCTTAATATATGTATATTTATGTCAATTCTAAAGCAGCCAACAAAGTTAAAACTAAAAATTTGAGATAATAAAAATAGGCGGTATAATTAAGATGTGTACAGAGTTGCATACCGCCCACATTTATTCTGTTTTAATTTTAATTTTGTTGGTTGCTTTAGAATTGGCATAAACATACAGGTAGTTATCAAAATAATGGAAACACCTATGAATAAAAGTGACATTTTGAATGTGCTTTGTAAGTAATGAAGAACAAAATAAGGTATCTTTTTTTTTAAATATATATATGAAATTAGATATCTTTTTTTTTGTAATACATAAATAGCAATGTACGTACTGTGGTTGAACTTCTGAAGACTTGGATTTTTTTCAAGCATGTGAAATGTCGGACCTCTCAAACTTTAAAAGAGGCCAAATTGTTGGAGCGCGTCTAACTAGAGTAAGTGCAACTTAAATGTCTCAAATTTTTGGTTTTTCTAGAGGTACAGTATCTGAAGTCATGCCAGCATACACACAACGCGGTACGACAAGCTCGGCAAAGTAAAATAGTGGACGGAAAGAGAAGCTCAGTGAAAGAAACCGACGGATTGTAATGCCTAAAAAGCGAACAACAGCAGCAAAGGTGACCACAGAACTCAATCACCATCTGGAATCACCAGTGTGAATGATTGTAGTGAGAAGGCACCTTTGTTTACCGAACATTTACAGCAGAGGCGTCATTCCCAACATACTTTTCACAGAGTTTTTCCATTAACTACCTGTACATATATTAATATCAGCTTCAATTTTTCTGTCATATTACTTAGTCATATACTAAGTTATATACTTAGTTTATTTCATACTTTTTAGTGAGATCCAAGTTTATAGAAATAGTCTTTACAATTAAAAAACATTTTTATATTTCATTAAATTGGCAAGCAAAAGGTGTTACATACTGTCTAACAAAGTCATGCGTGGTTAATAAATAAGCAATTTATCTCAGTTTGTTAAATGGTTTACGAGTGAGACTGTTTTAATACTACTAACTTTTACGTATCTGAAATTAATGAGCGTAGTTCACCAAAAAGAATGAATTTTCTTTGTCGAATGGCTGTTCACCAACCAGTTCACAATGATCTATTTATTTTTAACAATTTCTTTTTTAAACTTAAATTCTAAATACTTACATTAGCAATTGTTAAAAGAGTTATTTAACTACATAATTGTTTTGTGGATTCCTTAAATTTTCCACCTATAACACATAGCTGATTTCCCTCCTATAATACTGCAAATTTCATCGCCATGACTTATTAAAATGAATCCACCGTTGAGCAAAACTTTTGCAATATCTGCAATACATAGAGTGAATATAAATGCATTTTAAGAAAAATGGAGAAAAGGAATGTAATTAATGTTCTTGTTGTGTATAACATTATTAACTATCGAGTTGTTTTCAAATCTGCACTTTTCCTCTTGCTTTTATTAAAGTAAACCAACGCACCAATAGTTCTACTTATTCAGGAACGATTTGAATCGCACGCGGTGCATACTGATTTAAAATTGATTATAATTTACATTGTTTGTTACCAGCAAAGCGAGAGCACAAAAGGAAATACCTTATATTAAACTAAAATTTAAACTGATTATACTTCTTCTCAACAATTTCGTACTCTCAGGAGAATAGCAGATCTGACGTTTAGGTTGGATTTACATTTCAGAAGAAAAAGAAGTAAATTCCACTTGTGTACGTTCATTTTAGACATTTATAAATGTTGTTCTGTGGAAAATTAATCTTAAAATGTTGTCGTTACATAAAACTGTCAAAAAATATCTTTTTCAATTAATAGATTGTCAGAATTAAATTTTTTTGTTTCATGTTTAAATCATTGGTAACTAAGGTCGCTTAGGAATTCAAATTTCAAAAAACTCTGTAAACAAAGCTCTGAAAGTAAGAGACAACTCCGAAAAAAAGAGCAATATGCTCCACATTAGTTTTGAATTCAGAAATGACATTGTTATTCGAAACACTTTATTTCACGGGCTACTGTTTGAAAATTGTAATTGGTATTAAAATTCACTTCTACCATGAATATTATAGTTTATATATTTTAAAATACATATTAGTAAGACATTTTAAACAGTGCTATGTCAGCCTCAATATCATTGATACTTTAAATTTATTTATCGAATTTCTTAGTTCTTTAATTACAGTTAGGGATTATTCTTTAGCGCACATTTAATGTATTTTATTGCTTCCAAATTTTCAGTTGTAAAAGACTTTTATTAGTTTCCTTTTTCCGTTTCTATTATATTTAAATGTATACTAACGAAACCAGAATTTTCACCAATGTAGCATATGGTCATAACTAATCTCAACTTTTAGCTGCGGTGTAAACGAACCTGACATGTTTTTTTTCCCCTACTTTACTCGGATTGGCGATACGGAGGACTAAAATTTGCATATATATAGCTCACCACCTAAGTATATTTTATTTCTGCAAAGCTTTTTACGTTTCGATCAATTCATAATGTTTTTAAGCTTTTTTATACCAATTGTTTTTCACGTTCACGTGCTTATCAAAAAAAATATTATCTCATGTTTAGGGATGTTGATTTGAGACTAAGTATGAGATCATATTAAAACGAATAAACATTGAATAGGCTGAGAATATATACATAAGAATAAAGTAAAACAAATTACGATTACATCAGCTTCAGTTGTTAATTTCATTCTTGTACTTTTCGTCAATGCCTGGTTAAATGGTTTTTCGTTTTTATGGTTTCATATTTTGTCTCCTACAACACACTGCCTCCCTGATACCATAAGTGGGGGCTCTGACCCCTTGATCTCGTGTAGTATTCCAAGCGTAGATGCTCTTACAGATCTTTTTCGGTGAGTAAATAATTTAAAATTCTTTCGAAATGTTACACCGTGATTACGGGTCGTTCTTAACTAACCTATCCAGCTCTAAGCTACACCAAATCAGGACTTTTCTTAAGTGATTATTCAACAATTATGAGGGGTGAAAAAATCGTAAAAAACATGACGTAACTTCAAAGGTTTTGGTTTGAATGATGAAAAATTGTTATGGAAGAAAAATGATATTTTAAAATGTTTTAAAGTTGCTGATACTATAAATATTTGAAATTTCAGCGTTAACGGTGAAATAGAAATTTTAATCGATTTTTAAAGCTAAATTTAAATATTTTGAAACATTAATAAAAGAAATAGGACACACGATGATAACGATGATGATGATAACGATGATTCAGATAAAGATAATGAACATTTCTCAGAAAACAAAAATGTAACAGTTTTTAACTTATTCATGTATTTTATTGAAAAAGGTTTCAGTTACTATATAAAAAATCTCACGTATTTTAGTAAGCTGTAAGCTACAACCTTTAAGCTAGACTGCCGGGTTTTGTATCATTCATTATATTTTATTCAAATAATTCATTTATTTTTTTGAATTAAATATTTATTTTTTTTTGTTTTATTTTGGAAAAAATAAATAATGTGGTCATGTAACAACCTCTGAGGATTTTTTAATTATTTCCGCGGATTAGTCCGGCGAGTAAGTGGTTGCTATAACAGGTGGTTCCAGGTAGCGGTTGTGGAAAATGGCAATAAAACTCATCTAACACGAAACAAATGTTCATAGTTAAAAGTGGATAAACGTATTATTGTGTTGTTAGTGTGGTTTTAGTCCGTTAATCTTAGTCTAATTATCTTAGAGAAATCTTTATATTTTCAACAGATTACTTTGTTTTGGATTTTGCTTGCTACTTCGCAGGTACGTGTCTATTTATACTACGGTTGTAAACAATCGGCTAATAACAGGAAATATCAAACGTTGTTTAGCACAAATAAACAGATTACATAATACACGTGTTTCGGATTTTCAAGGAACCCCTTTTTCAATTCAAAGGTGTGAGCTTCTAGATGTAAAGACACACTTGAAAAGCTTTTACTGAGTGTCTTTACTTTTAGAAGCTCACACTTTTGAATTAAAAAGAGGATTCCGTGAAACCTCGGAACACGTGTAGTCTGTAATCTTTTTTTTTGTGCTAAACAAGGTTGGATATTTCCTGTCATTCCTCAGCACAAAGGTATTTATTTATTGCTTAATTCTGCTACTGTTTTCTGTTGTATCTATATAATCCGAGGTGTTATTAAGGCAAAAAAAAAAAAAAAAATCAATCTAATAGTACATATTATATACGAATAAATTTTTTCTGGAAAAGCGGAGGGTAATCTTTTACTTTGTCGCTGTATGTCTTAGATTTCAGATGATTACCGTGAAAACGAGATACGACACTCTGTTTCTATCTGCTGCTACGGAGGAACACCAGGGCGGTTAACCTGGTAACACAAATGTACGGGAAGACTGGAGAACTGCGAAACGGGAACACAATTCTGAAGAAGTCAGAGAAGTTCGAGAAATCATGGGCAGATCTGCGCCGCTTTTAAGCGAGTTGCAATCCTGTTGCCAGCTTTAAATGACTTTGATCGTTTGGATTTCTGCTACATATTTCGTCAAGATATTTGTAAGTTTTTAACTGAAAGTTTTTTTTTTTTTTTTTGCTCGCTGTTTTTTTTCTTGATTTTTTACTTACTTATTTCGATTTGAAACTTCCAGTACTACTGTTTCCTTCAGTCAAAAGTACTACTTTTAGTCACTGAAATTCATAGAATAAGCAAAAAAAAAAAAAAAAAAAACCATGGAGCCAGAAAATACTTTTATTTTCCCAACAGTTACTTTTTAATTATTTTTTTAAAGTGTCCGATTTTTCAAACAAGGCGTGGTCTTTATAGCGTCACAACTGATGCACTTTGGCGCATCTTTCAACCACTTTCCACGTTGTGATAATCAAGAAGCGAATTAAATATTGAGCTGTATGCTTGCTATCAACCATAAAGTCGCCAATACACGTGAGTAAAGTTGCGAATTAAATATTTTGCTCTGTGAATGGCAACAGTAAATGACATTTTATCATTTTTGAGATCATCGGCAGAAGCGTAAACAATGAAAGCGCACCGGTTAAAATATTTTTTAAAACTATTAAATTTAAACAAATTATTTAAAAAATGGTCAGATCCTATGTTTTTCGGCATGTTCTATCAGAAAAATTTTGGAAACGACCCCATTGGAAGGGGGAACTCTGCTAGCTCTGCGTATTTCACTTCTTACTTTAATGAATGTGTGTTTCATTAAACTACTTTATATAATGCTTATTCTACATTCAGACGTAAATGGTCCAATTCCTTTCAGAAATAAATTCCATTCCTTTATTTAGCTTATAATATTTTAAGTTAAAAATCGTGTCTCTGTAGAAGGAAAGCAATTTATCTCTCATATGACCGAAAGATCCATTCTTTTAATGCGCTGTAAAACTACAACGAAACAGAAAAATCTTCAGAATAAACATCTAAACTTTCATTTCAGAATAATTTTTACACTTTCACATTTTTCCCATTAAGAGAACAAATTATAGAACAAGGATTGAGCCATTAATCACTCATAGAACAGATATTTAGAACCAAATTTGAGTCGAGAAACAATCACTTATGACTAAGGATGTGAGAGTTATGCGCTGCAAAGTTCATCCCATTAAAATCGACCATTAATCATCAACGCAAGGATAGTCATTGCTTCGTTTCTATTAGGAAATTAGGCATTTAATTTATCAGTAGGACGTAAGACAAATTGTACGTTATCATGAAGACCCATCAGTAAAAATGGGTTACTTTGGGAGAATGAGCAATCGATGGCATCACAGTGTACATTGATTCAGAAGGTGTCTCTTAGGGAAATAATTTTTACTGTGATTCAAATTACGTTTTGCATTGTAAATTAGATCATCTGCTTAAAGCTCAGAAATAAGCAAATAATTCTGTCAATGCTTTGAATTAATCACTGAACAAAATAGTCGATTCTGATTCAAGTCTTGAAAAATCAATATAGATAGAGACACTCGAATGAAAATAAAAATATTGCATTTGGTTTGAGCTTTGGTTTTTCATCTTATGATTTCATTTATATCCGTGAGTTTCTAGTCAAATTCCATGATTTTCATATTTTTCTCAAAGCCATTTCCCAAAATATTAAGATACCGAATTCCGATTATTTTTGGAGTTGAAACCTAACGATTTCTATCAACGGTACTAAAGTATATTTTCTACTTTTATCAACAGTCACAATGTCCATAGAGAGGAGAAAAGTGGTCATAACAAGGATATAAGGGGGGTCAACGTTAAAATTCGATGTAAAACCATAATATAGTTACCCATAACATTTTTTAAATGCTCAGCACAGTTAGTTCAATAGAAAAAATGACCATATTTAATTGAATTACAAGTTTGCAATGCCATCTTCTAAATCTTTACTTTGATATACTTTCACCTGAGTTCTGGCAGGAAGGATGGCAGAATTAGTGCAAAATTATACTCTAGTGACAATGTTTTCTAAGGGTTTTAGGAAGCAAGCCCAAAGAGGTGCTACATATCTCGTTAGCACACACTGTTAAAAAAAATCCTGAAGTTTTACGGTTAAAGTTACTGGCATCCATGTTGGCAGTAACTTTTACCATAAAATCATATTTTACTGCAAAATTTTACGAATGGATAAACGATAGTTAAAAAACGCAACATGCGAGCATCAGGTTCTATCTTAGGACCTTCGTATTGGCAGGTGGCTTCACTGACCACCATATCAATTGAATCACATCGAGCGAGAGAAAATACGGTCTTATGTGCCTTGCACTATAAGTCATGTGGTATACCAATTGGCGCTGCAATCATTCATTTTTTTTCGATATAATTTACCGTAAGTTTTTTTCCGTAGTGTAAATGTTCCATTTTACAATAATATTTACCTTAAAAGTTTCCTGAATTTTTAACAGTGCAGAATATGAGAAGGGATTCGGTACCTATCTTAACTAAACTTTCGGTTCTTTGAATTTTGAATAAAACAACCTGAGAACTCAAGAGAAAGTAGGGGAGTGTGGGGCAAAGCGAAATGGTTAAGATGACTGAGTTTTTTTCAAAATGAACAAATTAGAAATTTGTTTTTAAAATTACAGTACAGCATTTTATAATAAAACTTGAGCTGAAACAGATTTTTTTTGCTAATAAATTTGAGCCTTGAAAAAAAGTAGAAAGTTTTCACTTTTTTTTCATGGGGCAAAGTGAAAAAAAAAAAAATCTGATGAAATATTTTCTATTCGATTATAAAACATATTTTTGATGAAAAGAATAATTAAATAAAAGGTTGAATAAATATATTAAAAGATAATGAAACAATAAACAAACATTTAAATGAAAAAATCAATTAATATAGAAAAAAATAAATGAGCGAGTACGAGAATCAATAAATAAAAAAATAAGTGAATAAATGAATAAATAAGTGAACAACTAAATGAAGGAATGTAAATGAATTAATTAATAAATGAAAACATAAGTGATTTATATTAAATGATTGAGTGAATCAAACTATTTCACTTTGCCCCGTATGTACTTGACTCGCAGTAAACTCTCGATAATCCGCGGAATTGGGTGGCACAAGTATCGCGGATAAACTGTAAAAAACTAAAATGAGGGACAAATGAGGTAAAATTATTCTTCCTCAAAAACTTAGCTGCATTGATGCATACCACTTTCTACAAACAATGAAAATATTTACGGTACAATAAAAACGTTTTGTGTTTTTGCACACCAGAACTTAATATCAATGCATAGAAAAAGTGTATATATGACGAAAAAAAGCACAAAAATAAATGAAACAAAACCAAATGAGTTTAACATCGCAATGTTGTGACTAAAAACAACCGACAGAATTTGCTATTTGTTACGAAAATACATGTTTCTTAAGATGTTGATTGACTCGCGGATAAACCGCACACGGATGTTCCACTCGGGGATAATCGAGAGTTTACTGTATTATACAATTTATTTTAAATACAAATAAACTTAATATTAACTAAACTAATACTGCACTGAATATTAGAAGGTCTCAATTAATATTTAAAATCTTAATAACAAGAACTTTATCATTTTATATTAACACTAGTGGTACCCGGACGGCTTTGCCCGTAATAGAAAAATTAAAAGGTCTTTTGGTTCGCCTGCATATTTACAAATAATGTGTGGTGAATTTTCTCGCCAATTGGCTTGCACCCATGTTACGGTTCCACGTTATGATAATTTCGTATCTCGCCAATTGGCTTGTGCCCATGTTACGGTTCCACGTTATGACAATTTCGTAATTTACTCGTCCATCTAATGATAGTTTTGTTCTTAAAATTGGAATAGAAAAAGAAACACATCGAATTTTAAAAAATCGCTTCGAGGTGCACACTTCCATGCTATAAACTAACTTTGTGTCAAATTTCATGAAAATCGGCCGAACGGTCTAGGCGCTATGTGCGTCACAGAGATCCAGACATCCAGACATCCTCCGGACATCCACGCATCCTTCTGACATCCAGACATCCTCCTGACATCCAGACAGAGAGACTTTCAGCTTTATTATTAGTAAAGAAAAATAATTTTTGACTTGCAACAAAATATTACATTATGGGTATCAATTTTTTTAAAATTGCCTGTATAACCAAATTCTTTAAGCTTCGGCGGTATTTCTTTCCTGAATGGAATAGACTACATATGGTACTATACAGTTAAAATAATACCAGATAGGTAGAGCTAAAAGTAGAGTAAATATTTCACCATTTCACTTTGCCCCATGTTCACCTACTATTTTTGTTATAGTCAGGTATTATATTGAAGAAAACTTAATGAACCAATTCAGTGGAATAAGGTGAATGAATGTGAAGGTCATAGAAATGCACTGATCTTAAGCTTTTCGCTTTATAAGGCTTCGAGTTCGGCCGATTTAAACCCGTACGCGATTTGTGAAGAAAGTGAGAGGTAGATCTGAAGACAGGATGAAAGTCGAAGAAATTGCTCATGTGCTTGTTTACAGACACTATAAGAGAAGCGGAAAATGCTAGCAAAATTTTGGATCTTTAAGAAAATTTTGAACACGACGATGTGTGGCGATATCTTGCACTGAAAACATAATGTAATCGAATTAAACCAGACAGGAAAAAAAAAAAACTAACTCAATGAGAAAAACTTTCTTAAACATATATTTAACCCTTTCGTTATACATGCATGAAATCAGTAAAGAAAATGGTAGGGAACTGATTCCATATTTCGTCCTTAAGTCTTATTTTTGATATCTGAATTCCGTCTTTTACAGTCAGTTATTCGGAAAAAAATATTATATGACTTCATCAACTAATCCTTCAATGGTATTTTAGCTGCAGTTCCGAAAACGCAATTTGAATTCCGTTATGAAAAGTTTAGAGGAACTGCCATTTTACCAAAGTTTGAAAAAGTTTTATTTTAGTCTTATATTGCTTTCACTTTGTCTTCTTTTACATGCATACATTTAGTAAAACCCGCATTGAAGTCAAATGCACTGTTGCAAAATCATTCCCTTTACAGATCGAGAAGAATTTTAATCCATGTGACTTTTTTTTGACTCATGTTACACATGCATATTTTGATAACTTCGTCAAACACTCAGTGTTTCGATAGCATTTCATCTCCATTTATCTTATTTCTCATGAAATTTTAAATGAATAAATAGTTCCAAAATGATGAAACTTCTTCTTAAAAAATGTGATTTTTAAGCATTACGTAGAGAATTAATGCAAAATGCCCAAACACCGTTTAATGCTGTATTACATAAATTTATTATAAAAAACGATTTTCATATTGCTTTAAAAATATTTCAACGCCATTTCCATAACAAGCAACAGACATTTCACATCGTAAATGTCTATAATAAGTTCCAGACATCAGCAGCCCTTTCATTCGCCTCCTCCCCTTGCATTGCTTATCGTCTGCAAAAGAAATCCCCCCACTCCATTGACGTCCCTCTGGGAGCCATTAGTGCATTACACTCTTTGAATTTAAACTTTTTTTCCTTGATTAAAATATTCGATCGCTTGAGAGGTATTTTATTTGCATTCCTCTGAAAAAAGGCGTTATAGTATTTTCTATCTAGAGGAAAATAACTGCTCTAAATTGCTGCAATTACGCCAAAACTAATTTCAATTCATTTGATTCGCTTATGAACATTTTAAGTAAAACATTTAAAAAAACTAACTTTCTCTTTCACATTTTTAAGCAATTACCGAACTGCTTAAATCTCTCACTTAAGGAAAGTTGAAGTTCATTCGATTTTTGGCCCGGGGATTTTGCGAGAACCACCGTCCCCCGGTCCCAGCAGGTGTTGCTCTTCTGGTCCGAGGCTTCACCAGCAGCACAGTCCACCGGAATCCTCTCCTCCTGAGCGGTGGTGTCCAAGCTTTACACACACACACACACCCACACATCACAACTATACATACACGCCTATACACGCACAACAATTCACACTCGCCTACACACACCACAACTATACATACACGCCTACACACCTTAACTATACACACACGTCTACACACGCACGCGCACAACTACACACATACATCACCGTCAAGAATGAAGGAAATACTCGAGGCCTCTGGATTAGAGAAAATGAATGCCACCATCCAAACCTTCTCGCGGAAGTCTGTTGTTTGTAACGCAAATCTTGTAAAATGTTACCCCAAAATATTAAAAAAAAAAAAAAAAAAAAACCAAATTAGTTACACATATTGATGAAATTAAGAACAAGAATAAATAATTTGTAGATTATAAATAGAAAATGGAGTTTTCAAAATAAATTACATCAAAATTAAATTTCGATCGGGACTCTTCCAATGATTCTTTTCATTTTTTTTCGGCGTTTACTTGTTTCCTTTTATTATCAGCATTTATATATGTAGAAAAAATTATTTTTTTTTCAGCAACTTGTTGTAAGTTTCTGTTCTACATAGCTAGATTCTTGGGTGCTCCATTACGAAGGTGAGAGATACGGCTCATATTGCGCCATTGCAATTTTTAGAAGGAGCGTTTTCAAGTAAGACTTTACTTTGTTACTTGGTGTTTCAAGCATTTGAGCGGGGATCCCATCACTCCATATTTGTAATGAATTTACTAAACAAAAATATATTATCGAATTTGTCATTTTGCTTATGCTACTTTTAAAGCCAAAAGCTAAGCCGACAGTTCCGAATTGTCGCAAACTGAATGATTTTTGGAACAGGCTCCCAATAAATCAAAACGATCATTCTTCGTTAAAAATGCGCATTAGTTTGTGAAGAAGAAAAAAAATATACATCAGTGTGTTACTTTGCTTGTAATTTCAATGTAGAATGTATATATTTTACTCCCTCTTTCGAATGTATTTAAGGTTTTTATTCTTAAGAATTAAATGGTAAAGACTGAATTGCTGAAAATAAAAATTCAGGGCCAAATTAAGGCAAGAGCACATGAGTTACAGGCCCTAAAATCAAATTCAACCGTCAGTATATTTTGTTTCAATGTCTTTTTCTTATCATTTCGTAAGATTCTCCGCCGTTTGAAATTAAAAAAAGAAAAAAAATCAAACAAGACCCTAAAAAATACCAATTGAAGTCACACTAGCAGAATGGTAATGATTTCTTGGCTACAACCTATTGAAATTACTGGGGTGAACTGGAAGTATTTTCTTTTTGACGCCATGGGTCAACCTAAACCTATCTCCTGTCTTGTTCCCAAGCATACCCTACCCCCACCTGTAAGTCGACGCAGGGACTAAATTTTAAGAAATTTAGTGGGAACTATGCAAAGGAGAAGTGCGTTTTGTTTCATTCTGAACAGGTATATTCTCAGAACAGGGTTCATACACTTGTGGCTAAAATAGTTCTCTGACTTTTCTAGGTTTTCCAGGATGTTTTTTAGAAAATTCGAGGTTACTCGCTTCATTCAAAATTAAGTTTAAATATCAATATTTGCAAAATAATTAAAATTGTTTGAAGTAGCAATGGGTAAGAACCGAAACTTTTCCCCTTAGATTAAAAAAAAATCCTCAAATTCGTTTATTTTTTCTTTAAAAATGTAAGTTCTTTTTTTGCGTTTTGTTCAAAATTGTTTTCATTCCTTTACTACTTGTTGAAAAAAAAGCACTTTCAATTTATTTTAGTGTTTCTTCGATGCCACTTGTCATGCGTAATATTAGAGTTTTGCTGTTATCGTGCAGCAATATTTTAGCATCCACTTTTGGTTTACAAGTACTTTTTTTATTTTCTTATTAGTATATAACACAAAACATATTGAGAAAGATACAAAGCTATTCTTCGGTAAAAATATGATTAACTTGTTGCATCAATCGTCATGCAACAATCGGCAGCAATCCATATAATGCATAATAACAAAAATTAACATCCGTCGATCATAGGCCGATGCCAATAATCATCTTTTTTTTCCCCTTTCACACATTAAAGGATGCCCATATTAAAATTTTTCTTTTCCAGAAAATAATTAATTTGAAAAATTCATAATTTATTGTTGTTTTCAATAGTTTACACTCAGATAAACATCGAATTCTGTTTTTGGAAATTTACGTTTACTTCCATCTTGCAATTGACCAAATATGGTGACTAAGTTAAAAATTTAAGATAATAAGTAGATTTTTGAATTTGTAGCATAAAAGTAGTAATGAATAATTAAATAATCCTTAAAAAGCTACAATTATGACCAAATTGTCAGTTTTTAACACATAAGCATCTCAATCAATTAAAATAAAAAAAAAAAATGTTCTGAATAAAATTTTGCATTTTTCTAGAAAATAATTGTAAATCATCCACAAAGAAAAAAAGGGCACATTTTGCGTTGTTTTCAATAGTTTTCATTGCAATAAACATCCAATGCCGTTTTTGGCAACCTAAGGATTGAAAAAGTCTTGTGTACCTCCACCTTGGAAGGTACATGGCTGCTATGCCGAAAATTAGGAAATATTTTTTTGAATTTGAGCATGAAAACAATTTAAAAATAATAAATCTTCATTTGCAGCACATTTTGAGTTACTTTCATTAGTTTGCAGTTAAAGAAAACATCCAATTCGGCTTTGTTTTTGGAAACTTAGGCATTTAAGCATCGTGTCTACTTTCATCTTGTGAATGACCATAAATGGCGACTATGTTTCATACGTTACTGAATAGACTTTCTGAACAAAAAACTATGTTCCCCGATCGATCTAAGGCATGTGCTTCCGAAGCAATAAATTGTCTTTTACCCCCTGTTGAGTTTGTGCACAATTCCTGTTCACCCAAGGAATTTGTTTTTCTAGGGAACTATTAAGGGGCAAAAATGGCGACCACCGAAGTCTTCTTTGGGTTGCCACTTTTTTATTGCTAGCGTCATTATGCCTCAAAATTTTAAATTTTTTCAGAAAACATCGATAAAAACGAAGATTAGATCTCATGGTACAAATTTCCTGAGAAAAAATTGGAAATGTTTTTTTTTGGTGCAAAAGTGGAAAATTCCCTGACTTTTCCCTGACATTTTCAACTATGTCATTTTCCCTGACAATTCCAGGTTTTCCCGGAGCGTACAAACTTCGTCAGAATTTATATCTGCTTCAATGATACAAAGGGGACGAACGTTTTGCTGCCTGGGAGAGAAGGATATTTTCGTGCACTAGGGAAAAATATAGAATCATTGCAGCGGTTCTGATTTTTGAATGAGGGGGCGCCTCGCGACACCCCGTCATTTCTTGGCACCAGGGGCCATTGCACCGCTCGCACCCTCTTTGGACGGCCCTAAGTAGGGTCTTATCGTAACTCCTGATTTCAGAAAATATAATTTGAATCCAAAAAATTGAAATTCAAATTGACTTTCCTAATTGTAATAAAAAATATGAATTAATATATAAAATATATATTGTCTCTCTATCCGTTCGGCTACTTTTCCGTTCATAAATACCTACAAACATCTGAATTCATGAATCTGAATCATCCGAATGTCAATCAACATTTGCATAAAAACGGATCAAAAGAAATCCTAAAAGTAAACACTAGTTGTACATAAAAAAAATGACACTTCTGCAGTGTTTAAGAAATAAAAGTGGAAAATATTTTTCTGAGCTTTTCTGATGAAATTTGAACAATTAATTCTCTTAAAATTATTGTGCGGGGAATTTTCGCGATGCCCCGCCCCGACATAGTCTGCATCTATGAATATTTTAAGTTTTATAAATTTCTGTTAAGCAACAGCTATTTAACAGAAGCTATTGCACATTGTACCAAACATGCAACTTTTGACTGCATATTATTTAGAAATGGTTAGGTTTATTTGTTTGGAAATGGACAGAGAATATTGTCACTTGTCTATTGCGTTTTGTCAGAGGATTTTATAAAATGTGTTTAGCCGAACTTTAGCCATGTTTGTTTATAGGCACCACTTTGCTGAAGATTTAACTTATAATTTGTTAAAATTAACTTTAACATCTGCTTTTCAAAATTTTTCGTTTTAACTTAGAATTTGATTGTTCTTTTTGAGTTCAAGTTTAGGTCCTACTGAGCAATTCATTTGATGGAGTTTGACGATAAGTTTGATTCAGACAAACATTTTCCGAAAAAGTTTAAATTGCATTTTAAAAAAGTATTCTGTGAGCAAAAGTTCCGTTGTTCTTACTATATATCAGAAAATTATTTCTAAACAAAGCCCTTTTGTTGAAATGCGTATTGTTTTTTAATATTGTTTCGTATATTTCACAACGCCACTTATCGAAGAAATAATGTGTTACTACAAAAGTTCGCTTTTTTCTTAGCGTTTGTCGATATGTATAATTTACCACACTTTGTCAAAGTATAGGTTTTATTACTATCATTAATAAAGCAATGGGAACAAAGTCTCAATTTTTCATATACTAATAGTTTGGAGACTAAACACTCTTACTATATTAAAGAAAATTGCTCTATAGTTCATCATATAGTTCATCAACATTTCTTAAAACGAAACAGTAATTCTGTTTGTTCATTTAAATTCAACTTGTTGTCAGAAAGAAGTTCCTCACACCACCAACAAATATCGATTTCGAAAAACCCTCGGAGACTCGAAGTCTTTTTTTTCTCCTAACGCGGGAAATTTTCTTTATTCTGACAACCGTAGGTCTTTTAAAATATAAGATATTTTATGTCTCGCGTTTTAAAATCGTCTGCTTCAAATTGGGCGGAGAAAATAAATTGTCTTCTTTGGAAAAGGGTTTTGGATGTTTTTGTAGGGATTGAACCTTACCATGAATAAAACATCAGTTGTTTTTTGCGAAATTTTGAAAAATATATTTGCAGTTTTATCTCAAATTCCACTATTTCAATGAAAAAAAGATGTTTTAAAATTTTTTCTTTTCGGTTTTCATAGGAGAAGTTAAATTTTGTTCTCTGCTTTTTAACGATATTGTAGGCTGAGAATATAAAACCTAGCTTACTTTTTTCTGTGCTCAAAGAAATGAGCAAATGCAGTATCATGAGGAATTGAAGAATCAAAGGAACGCTTGCAAGATGAATGATCAATTGGCATATTGCATGGATTCTAATTATACTGAAAAAAAAAAAAAACAATTAAAAGAATAATGTTCTGTTAATGCAGTACTATTTCCCGAAACATAAACGTTATAAAATTAAAATAACCTGTCAATGGTAATAGAGAAAAAAATGGTTTTGACAAAATTGACTTCGTTACAGAAAATGCTCCAGTTTCCTAAACATGCACTAAAATGTGTTCCGAATGATGACGTTCAGAATATATGTTAAATTTAAACATGGGAACACATTTGAGAATAGATGGGAGTTGCATATGGGAACAAATTGGAACCACATTTGGGCACACTTAAGAAATCATCGCTTTCTTTTGCACGAGCATATTTTAAACACATTTATTTAGTTACTAGTCAATGGAATCTCTCAATATTTTCTTTTTAGGAAATTTGTTGCTGTCGGTTGGTGTCGCAAATGATGTCAGAAAGGATGGCCATCCTTGATCAAGTACAGTACTATAAGATTTTTTTTATAAAATACAATATAATATTTTTTTTCATAAGTGAACTGAGGAAAAAATTAGTTACATAGTATGCATGGATTGGAAT
The DNA here is from genome assembly GCF_026930045.1 of Uloborus diversus. NCBI lineage: Eukaryota > Metazoa > Arthropoda > Arachnida > Araneae > Uloboridae > Uloborus > Uloborus diversus. Next base: position 205,003,269 of record NC_072731.1, read on the forward strand.
ACAGCTATTAAATAAAAACATATGTTTTGATAATAAAATATATTATTAAAACTAAAAGCATTATGATTGGTACGATTAAGGAAAACTTGAGTTTTCAACATTTTATCGAAATAAATTCTTCTTTTTAATGACTTTTATGCTTTGATAAATAAGAACAGTTCACAAAATACAGTTACAGTTAATGAAAAAGAATGCTGATTTAATTCCCTGATAGACAAATAAACTCTTAAACGAAAAGGAAAATTATGTTTTACCTATGAAAGGAAGAAAACAAATGGCTACGCCTTAAAGAAATCTAATCAAATTTTAAAATGTTACTTGATTATGGTTTGCATAGAAAAAAGAAATTTAATCAAATGCTGTCCTTTATTACATTTTATTCTTTATATTGTTTTTTTTTTCTCAAAACCTCGAAGCCATTTTATTTTTTACAGTTTAAAAATGTTTCCATTTTCTAATTTGAAAATAAAAATGCATTTTGCGTTCCAAAGAACAGAAACCTTAAATAACATTAAGATGAGTTTATGTTACTTGCTGGTTTTAGATTTCTTTTGAATTTAAAATACATACATATTATTAAGTTAAATAAACTTTTAACTTTATTATAAAGATTAAAAAATAAATAAATAAATAAATAAATAAATAAATAAATAAATAAATAAATAAATAAATAAATATATATATGTATATATATATATATATATATATATATATATATATATATATATATATATATATATATATATATATATATATATATATATATATATATATATATATATATATATATATATATATATATATATATAAATTTATATATAAATTTATATATAAAAGAAAAAAAACTTACATAGCTACGCAGGAAAACTTTCAAAAAGCACTACACGTATGAAAAACATAATGTGTTCTTTAAAATTGCAATGAGTAGTCAATTTGAATTAAACACAGCGTACGGTTTGATTTCTTGTGTCGAAATTTTCGCAACTCCAGAGTTCGAATGCGCTACCTTGCGTTGGTTAACAGTACTAAAGAAAAAGGTTAAACATTCCATTCCATGTGTTTTCTTTGGGGTAAATTACGTGGTTCAAACAGTTTATGATGTAATGTAATTTCAGAAAAATAGAAAAGAAAGCTTCCCACAAACACGATGAAAAGTTACTGTCATTCTCTAAGCGTCAAAGCAAGTTATAAGTTAGGGCATCTGTTTGTTTTACATTTTTCATCCGCCATTAAACAGTGGCTGCAGTGCCCCCTATAGTTTATTGGAGTTGTGAATTACTTTTTGCTGGAAAAAGAAAAAAAAAAAAAAAAAGCTTTCGCCTCTTGTTTTGCTACAGTAATTTTTTAACCTGTAATTTCTAGTCAATTAGCTTCGTCGTTTTGAAATATATTTATTATTGTTTCCAAACAACGAGGAATAATTTATCAAACAAAACGTTTACTCGTAATATAGCGCAAATGCTAGATTCTGATATTGTTTCCAAGTCAAAATGAGAACTTAACTAAAACTACTTTTATGATGGCTTATATATAACGAAAAAAATAACATATTTCTAAAGGCTGGAGAAATTATATGACCGTCTGAGATAAGCTCGTTTTGCTGCAGCCTTTCAGCATTCTAGAAAGAATAGGGGAGGGTGGCTCAAAGCGGGTAGACCTTTGTATGCCGCCCCATGGTGAGTAAGCAGCGATGCATACTTATGTCGTGTTTACATGAACACCCCCAAGTTTTAATCAGTCCCAGCGAAGCAGCAATGAAGCAACATGGACCAACCATGCTTACAATTATAAAAATGATACATTTCTAAAAAAATAATAAGTTTTGAAACTTGTGATTAGTCGCAGACCAGCTAATTTTTTTTCACTGTCCATAATATTACGTTATTCTGACACCATCCACTTACAAACTACGATAGTCATTTCGTTAGTTTCTATTTTGTATTTGAGGTTATAATTATTGAAATAAAAAAACGTGCCTTAGGGCAAAGCGGATATTAGGCGGATAGGATTTAATCATGCATTTATTTATAATTTCTTGACTCGTGTGCTGACTTAGATTTTCTATTTCAATAGGATAAGTATAACTTTAAAAAGTTGTTTTTCAGAATGGCAATTAATTAGTCAATTAATTTAATCAGTTATTTCTTTATGCTTTATAAACAAATGTACTGACTTTAAATTGGATAAGTACAACTGTTTTATATATTTTTTATAATGGCAGGTAGCTAATAAACTATTTTAATCATGTATAACTTCATGTTTGATTGGCAAATGTACCAAGTCACAATTAATTAAGCTTACCCGCTTTGAGCTCCCTGGTAGGGCAAAGCGGGTTTTTCAAACGTTTGTAAAGTTTCATAATAAATAAATATTGGGTCTGAAATAATACAAAAATGGCTTTTTATTTTGAAGTTCAAGAAACCTGCTAAGAAATAAAACCGAAATTGTTGCAATAAAAATCCAAAAACTACAATTTTCGATCGTTTTTTGAAACCCTACGTGCTTCGGCCCATCCTCCCCTACATTACATTTCTTTAAATCATTTTGTATATTTTTGTTGAAATTTATCGAACTTTAATTTCTACGGTTTTCCCAGACATTTTGTACCTTGCGCACAATAAAAAGCCTTTTTAAACTGGTTGTTTCATTGGTAAAAAAATTTCATATAACATACTTATCTAAGTCATAAAAAAAAAAAACTTTTGTCTTTAGAAACATTTTTGAAAACCACAGTGAAATGTGAAACATTTTCGTTAAAAATATGGCCTTAAGTTGTTTTCTCATTTCAGTAGCATCTGATGCTGTTATTGATGCTTTGCAAAGATTTTAATAAAATGAAAATATTTCAATATTGGAAATATAAGCGAGCACATTACTAGAATTTAATATTCATAATGGACTTAATATCTTTAACGGAAGTTTAGTCTCGAAGCAAAGAAAAATTCAACGTTAAAAGCTTAATGTCCGTCTAGAGAACACTTTTTGTGCTTTTAAATGCACTTAACAAAGCAAGGAATCGATAAATATGTTCGTTTTAACTGAAACAGAATCCGATAATTGAAATGAAAAATATGTGTAATGGATACATTGGAATTGTCCATAAGAATTAAGAAAACATTTCTAAATAGGTCTCTGTTTCATTTTTACACAACTCTTAATTCTTGATCAATAAATTATATTTTCGAAATTGCATTTTCAAATATTTTGCATCAGTATTGAAAATTAATAATTTCGGAAGGTTGGATTTTGCACAAATTGCGCATTTTAAAACATTTATTTTTCAGATGCTTTTTTTTTATATTGTCGTAGAAATTGATTTTAAAAATATAGAACATTTTGGCTAGTTCATTAAATTTTTTCACAATGCCCTTGTGAACTGAAAAACCTTCGATTAATGTTAAATTAGTTTTAGTGTTAGTGATACAAACATAAAAGTTAATTAATAAATAAAACATCTCTAAAAATTCGGCACGTTCTATAAAGATTTCTGTTTCAATGTTTATCATAAATTAAAAAGCACATCTTTTCTTTTCAGTAAAATGATTCTGTTGATTACATATACCAAAATTTCCGGCTTCATCAGCTCTTACGCCAGTTTCTATTTCTTAATTTCTAGGTGAGTTTATAAGTTTAGGATACTAATTAATATGATAAAAGTTTTATACAAATAAATATTTTTGTATATTTCTTAAAAAATATGTAATGAAAATAATTATGAAATTGATTAATATACCGGGTGTTCAAAAAGTCCCTGACAATTTTTTTTTAATTAAAAAAAGAAAAAAAGAAGAAAGAAAAAGAAAAAGCAACAAATTATCGCACGAATATGCATTTTGCGTCATAATACTTCACCGGTTCAATAACGTTAATATCTTTAACGCATCTTCTTCCATTATCTTTTATTCTAGTTAAAATATTATTAACAGGCTTTGGGGTTCCATCTACTCGAAAATACATAAACAAAATCTAATATTTTATTTATACAGAAATAAAGCGGAATGAAAAATGATCAAATAAGTTTTGTGCTGATATATGAATAAAACGAAAAATCAACGTAGCTAAAGCACAAATTCTCAAGAAAAATACAGCATACAGCTATTTCAAGGCTACAGTGGAGCTTCTTTATCAGTGCAAAAACTCACCACACAACAAGAATCCCAAGAGAGAACGAGCGTCAACCACGTGGACACTGGTACACGTATTATTATTATTATTATTATTATTATTATTATTATTATTATTATTATTATTATTATTATTATTATTATTATTATTATTAGCTTTACTACGCATTGCTTTGTAACTTCCTTAATAATTCCTCATACTTCTTTTAACCATCATATATATAATTTATTTACTATGGGTGAGAACATTTAACGTGTTTCCTTGTTTATTACAGAGCTCTATTAGTATTAAAGGGGTCTAAAAGGAAGGGGTCATGTTATGCACACATAAGCTCGTTTTTTCTGAAACTTCAGTGTAAAATAATAAATTTATGCAACGACTAACTCGTTGCGGAACATTTCTCAACCTTCGGCGAAACCCAAGGGTTCCGCGGGACACACTTTGGGAATCGCTGTTTTAGAGGGATACATGATCCCAGGAATCAAGTTTCAATGGAATTTGACAAACATGTGAAATCCTGGAAACACGTGGAATCCTGGAATGTTTTCGCTCGGAAATAAACTATGACTTCTCGGATTGTTTTTCGCAGTGAACGACTCAAATTGCTTAAGGTACTGTTCAGAGTCAACATTGAGTTAGTAGGACTGCTTAGCAGGTGGTTAGAGCTTTCTTAATCGTAATTTCCTGATTCGTAGGGTGGAAGCATATATGAGCCATTTTGTGTCAAAACTTGTTCAACCCGTGATTTTCCAAGCCTTATTTCTTTCGTGACATATTGCTTCATGTCGATACTGTCACGCTCCAAAAAGATCTGGAACCTTTCAACCAGATCCAAAACTGCTGCCGAAACCGGTTTCATTTTGGTTTGCTCAGTACAGGCTTCTATTGAGCGGCCACTAGAAACACACGGGGAACATCAGAAATATTATTACAATAAATGGCTTAATCACTGTTTTTTTTTATTATTTTATTTTTCAGGCTAACACGTTTCATAAAATTGAGATACCACACGAACTTAAATTGAATTTGAAAGGAAAACGAAAAAAAAATTTGAATTTTGACATCTTGGATTCAAATTATGTTTTTCGCAATCACGAGTGTGTGTGTTTGTGTGTGGGGGTATGTGTTTGTGTGTACGGGTTATGTGTATGTTTGTGTAGGCATGTGTGTTTATGTCTGTTTGGGGGGGGGGGGGTATGTGTATGTGTGTGTAGGCATATGTGTCTGTGTGCAGGCATGAATGTGTGGGTAGTTGTGTGTATGCGCGTGTGTGTATGTTTTTGTGTGTGTATGTGTTTGTATGTGTGTATGTGTTTGTGTAGGTGTGTGTAGGTGTATGTGTGTGTATGTGTTTGTATGTGTGTATGTGTTTGTGTAGGTGTGTGTAGGTGTATGTGTGTGTATGTGTTTGTGTGTGTGTAGTTGTGTATGTATGCGCGTGTGTGTAGGACATGGATGCAACCTGGAGACGGCTTTCGCTAGAGACGCAGCATCGTGAGGAGCCGGTCAACGGTGATGGTGCGGAGGGTGGCGGTGAGAAAAATCAAAGGAACGTCAAAAACAGTCAAGTAAGAACAATAAGCAATCGTGATTGCTCAAAAAAAGGCAGATTTTTTAAAAGCTAGTTCTATATAAATTACTTTCAACTGTAAATAATTACACAACACCGCTAATTTAAAAATAAAAACCAAACTGAAAACACGCCCTAAAGGTTATTCAAACAAAAATTTTGAACTTCAGAAAAAATATGCGAACAGTGCGGGGAATATTTTAATCCTTTTCCTGTAAAATGGAATGGGTAGATAAAGATCGGACTAATTTTTAAGCAAAAAGTCTCAAGGTTAAAGAATGTGATTTCATTTTTTTAGATAGAGTGAAAGAATGTGCTGAGCAAGAGCCTGGTATGTCTTACAAATAGTTTTCCAAAGTTTGATTAGAGTTCAATATTGCAGGAATGGGTCCAATGCATAAGAAAGCTCAGAATTATTTAGCTCCAAGCCCTAATAATGTGACAGTAGAAAGTTTCCAGTTTCTGTATTATGCGCTAAAAATTTGTAAAAACGTTGCCCTGTAATATAATTTGCAGGTCTGAAATGAAGTCTTGTGCAGCATCTGTTTTTGCACGATAATCACATAAACTCACTTTCAGAAAACGTCCTCTATATTTGAATGACCTAGTTGTATGAAACTAAAATGTTCTATGGATAGTTTAGATGGATACCAGTTCTGCGTATACTCCCATAGAACTGATACACTAAAGAGGAAATATGATATTTTACCGTATAGTCTATGTTTTAGAGTGTGTTTTTTTCTCCCCTTTATTGCACTATAGCTTTACCACGGAGAGATGGCGGGTCAATTTGAAATGAAAACGGACCACTTTTTTTTTCGTAATAGGTAGGATCAGTGAGAGATTGATGTAATAATGCAAATTATCTCTCTGGAGATCAGATATCTATGGCTTGACAGTTTTAAATTTTAAAGAACACTAAATTGAAATATTGTTTCAGATTTGCGCTCTATTTAGGCTGCTTTAAATTGGTTTTCTCAATTTTGTCACGAAAATTAAAATAACACCCTGTAGTTTTCATCCATGAGCAACATACTGTATTCTTAAATTAATCAGAAGTGTCTGAGTAAAATAACAGCTCAAAAATGCCTGTTAAGCTTCTTATTCATGATAAAGACCCTGTTTGAAACATTATAATCCATTTGTTATTTAAATGGCAGCTTTGTGATATTCCCGAGACCTCACGGGAATCCCCAAAGTCTTTCGATTTCTATTTACGTAAAATACTATTTTTCTTGAAAATGTGCAGATTAATTTACAGTTGGCAGCTAATCTTCATAAACATAGCGATACAACTGAGAAAAATTTTGAGTAGGAATGAAATATAAATATCCGTACAAAAGTCTATGAAGTTAAAATTAATTAAAAGGTTAATGCCTTTTCTGAGGGTCAGTAATGCATCTCACAGAAAAATCCAATAGAAATACACCATTTTAAAAAGTCAATCACAGTAAAACAAAATGACGTCTTAAATACAAAGATTTTTTTTTACAGACCATAGAAAGGCGAAATATTTCTCCTGCTGTCGTTCAAGACCTGAAAATATTAATTCAGCTGGAAAACTTCTTTGAATTCAAAATTTGACTTATGATCTCAAGGCAAAAAATGAATTGGAATAGAAAAGTATGAATTTCAAAACTGTCAACCGCGATAGAAGCGATGAAAACGAAACGGAAAAATAATCGATTATTCGATATCCGATGCGTTCGGGCCTCTTCATCTTCATCGCCATTGGCACCTCTTTGAAAAGGGAAATTGCGCTGCTTTTATATGTTAGGTTACGGATGCAAGATTAAAAGCATAAAAAATACCATTGCTCCAAGCATAGAGTTTGTGATTTTAATCCAAAGACGGAATTTTATATGTTTTAATTGTATAAGGCTTTTATAAATTCAAAAGTTATTTTATAAATGTTTTAAGACGAAGGCATTATATTCAAGATCTTATACATTAAAAAATCATCCTTTTGCTGATAATTCGGTCATTTTTTTAAAGTAAAACTTTTTATGCGACGGCTTTGAAATTCTGCTCCGTTGCTTTTTTATGTGACGAAAGTGACGTAGCTGTCTTGTCGCTTTCTTTCTTTTTCGTATTCTGTGGTAATGTGTAGTACTTTTTGCACAGATATCGATTACCAACAGAGCATCCGTTGAAATTCGTGTGTATAACCAACGCAAATGATAATGTGTTTGAAAAAAAATAATATTTTTAAAATACACAATAATGCTGTGAATATGACTGAAACGTCTCGGTCGAGACTCGACCCGAGGTCCGATGAGCTCGAAGCTTAGCGAACTGCCGATTAAGCCACTGTGAATTCCTGTCACGTCGCTCTGTGCGTCAATATTAGTATGTGTAGGAAAACCGCATTGAAAAAATACTGGTGTCTAAACTTTAGACGGGTACTTTGATCGATTTTTGACAGTTTCAGTTAATAAAAGGAGAATATTTCATTCGTTCACATTTAAAATAAGTTCTGTATGAAAACTGGGTCCTTAGAGGGAAATATTTAGTGTGTATCTATGATTTATTTAAAGAAATTAGTTACCTTACTGGATTTGCTGAAAATGCTTTCTACTCAACTTTTCACCAGTTATTTTACTACATTGCAACAGCGATTATAGTAACTATATTTTACTTGAAACAACATGCAATATACTAGCCAGCCCAGTTATCAGATTCAGAGACTGCAGTTTCGTTCGAATTAGAACTCTTCAGTCTGGATTAGTAAATAACCGACCCGGAGGCAGATGTCATCTCATTGAAGCTGAGAGTGCCAACAAACTGGTAGATAAATTAAATTAATCTCACCAGCGAGTGTCCGCAGCATGGTGCGGTTTGACTCGTGAATTGAAGGCAAAGATTCACTAATCCAGACTGAAGAGTTCTAATTAGAACGAAACTGCAGTCTCTGGATGTGATAATCGGGATGTCAGGTATATTGCCTTCGCCCTGGCTTAGAGGCGATAACTTACCTTTGTATATACGAGAAACAAGTCTGGATCTAAAGCGCTCTTGGAACCAAAATGGAGGATTGGTCGGTGTGCATTTCATCCAGCGTTATGACTTTCACTTTTTCAACCCTCTACGATGTTGCACATCTCGAAGGTCGATAAAATTATTCAGGTAAATTATGCAGATATTTTTCTGAATTAGACCGATTTACTTATTTTCTTACTGAAATAATGATTCCTTCTGTGCGAATTTATATAATGGTGTATTTTATTGGAACCCATTAATAGTGCTTGTGAGGAATTCTTATAGTGTTCCCCTGTATCGTTTCATCGACAGAAATTACCATTTTAAAATATTTCTTCAATCCTTTTCTTAGCCTTCAAAATCTGTAGACTCATGCGAAATTATTGTCTAATATTATCCTACCAAACCTTTCAGTTATAAATTACATGTCATAGCATTTTTCATTTATTTTCCCGCCAGTCATAAAACCACTACATGGCCGTCACTCCGTCTTTAACCTTTAAAGTGGTTTATTATTTTTATTTATTTGCTGTTTTTTACAGCATTACGTTTCATTTCATTTCTTTCGTTATTTCTTTTTTTGAAGAACTAAATTTAATAACTGCACCGGAATTTTTCATTCAACGCAGTGTCTGCGGATGAATGTTGTGAAACGACTGAATATAGTTGACGCTTAATTTTGGGAACTATTTTGATCTGCGAAAAATATTCATAAAACTTTTGCATTGCTTTCATGAAACCCTTTAGTGACTGGTATACTTTTCGTAAATTAAAGGTTCAAAAATTCGACTGCCAACAGTACTCAAATTAATTTCTTCAGTAATAACAAGTGGTTAAGTTGGATGAAGGGGAAAAAAGCTACTTTTAGCTTAAGCTTATGGAAAAGATGATTTTTTCTGTTTCAGGTATATGTGACTAGTTCCCTGTTCTAGTGTTGGAACTTGCGCATGCCCATTTTGATGCTAGGCTTATCTGCATGTCATCGGAAATAAAATATTATTTTTGTTCTGTGTTTAGTTTGGGTTTGTTTCACTTGATACTTCTGTTGTATCAGAATCAGTTGCTTAACCAGGATTTCTTTTCCAGATGTTGTTTTCAGAAACATAGTAATGCTCAGACATCATAAACCTTTTGTAACTTTCATTGCCTTTAAGTTTAACTTTTTTGTCCAGTTGTGAGATTGAATCAAGTATTTTTTCAACATGATAACGAGAATTGTTTTTACTTGTATATAAAAATGATCATTTCAAATAATTTTGAACCAATGGCAAGAATAGAATAATGTTACAAAATGATGTCGATGTATAGGTAAATCAACTCGTTTATTCATGAATGGTTTATATTCATTTATGGTTCTAGATATATTTTATTTATGGCAAACCGTACACAAGTATATGCAAAAATGTATAAATTCAATCACTTCTATTTAGGCATTTGAACTTCGAGGACAAAAACCCTTGACAGTATGGAAGGAAAGCGTAACATTAAAATTTGAAATTAAAATACTGAAAATTTGATACAATATGGACATTTAAAGCATATAAGTTTTCCATTTATAACTTTCATAATCAAAAACCCATCAAAATTCATAACGCATGAAAAAATTCCAGTTCAATATCTTAAAAATTCAGAAAGTTATCAGCGACCTAACGAACCGAATTTGAACAACTCTTGGGTAAGCGACGAATCGTGAGGGATCGTTCGCAAATAATCTGTTTTTATCATTAATCACACTGAACGATTGCAAGTAAATGTTGTAAACTTGCAAGCGACCCCTCACGATTTTTCAATTCAAAAATTATTGAAATTCGGCTCATCAGATCTCTAATAATTTTCTGAATTTTTAAGATATTGAACTGGACATTTACGATGAGTTGAGGAATTTGGTTGGGTTTTATATTATCAAAGTTATAAATTGCTATCTTTCGCGCATGATCAGTGAAAAATTAATTGCTTTAAATGACCATATTTTATCAAATCTTCATTATTTTATTTTCAAATTTTGATATTATGCTTCTTTTGTATGCTGTCCATTTTTTTTGAAAGTTTGATAAGCTTTGATGGAAAACTTTGCGTGTTATGAAGCAAAAACCTTCAAATAAAATTCTTACTTTTGAAAAAAAAAAATGTTTATATCTTCCTGAATATCAGTGATACTTGAAAGTATGTAAAATAATTGTACATAGTAAGTTAACTAATCTCTGAAATTTACAGATTATTCTCAGCTATTTACGATGAATAATAATCAAAAATCATTCTTGTTTTACTCAATTTGTTGCTGATCTCCCTAATGCAAGGGTAATATAACTCTTATTAGAAAATGACATCTGTAGCATACTTTTTATGCGACAAAAGTTACAAAGCAATTGGTCTCTTATTTCTCGAGAAATCTTTACATAATGTGAATTTTTGCAAGTGTCCGAATACTTTTGGTCATAGTGTATGTATCGTACACCTTTTCTCAAAGTAATTTAAATTAATTCTGTGAACATTTTTGTTTGTTGTCAATTTACTAATATCTGAAAATCGATAATAGTTTGCTTGAAAGAAAAAAAAAACACATATGCACAGCCATTTTTTAAACAATAAATAATTAGCCTATTTTTTTAGCCTATGCTTGAGATTACTGATCTCTTGATAGCAAAACGGAGAATGTCTCCCAAAAACAAAAAGTGAAAGTCAGAGATTTGTCAAACATGACGTGTTAAGAAACATTTATTAAGGCAACAAGAGCGTGAAAGCGTCCAGGCGCTAGAGGAATAAATGAAAAATGGGCAAGTACAAACGTGTCTATATGTCGCTGGTATTAACGCAATGACAAATGGTTTCCCAAATCAATGCAGTAGGTGAAGTTATTGAATGATAAATCTAAAAAGCATTGCATGTCTTTTTAGGGGATACTTGCGTAGAAAAATAAATGTATGCGCATGTGATTTTAAAAAAGAATTAATTGGCTAATTGGTAACACTTTCAAAAGAAAAAAATACGGTAGAAGATCATAAAATTTTATCCTTTCATGCCCACGTACAACGTTATATCTATGAAGATTAGGGTATTATGAATACAATTTGTATTTCTATAAATAATTTAAATGTCTTCTGGATAAAATTTCCAAATCTCTATGAGCGAAAAATCAAACTGTAGATGATGAACTGTCACCTGTAAAAAATATTGTTCTCACAAAAAATAAAAAGAAAAGTTTCAAATGAAGGATGAAAAGGGGTGTTCGCGAATAATATAAAATCGATAGCTTAAACTATTGAAAAACTTTGATCTTTTTTATTTCTTTTGTTGTTGTAAATTCTCGAGCTGTTTTTGTTCTTATTTTTATATCAGTTATCCTTTAATTTCTTCTTATAAGAGAACTAGGCTGTTATAGAAGACGATTCAGCTTTTCTGTCTCCGTTTGACTTCTGCTACCTTGGGGACGGTGGTGTCTGAGTGCAACAAAAGTTTTAGACATTGAAGCTTCAAGGAAAACCATATATGAACTCTTGAAACAACATTGTTGCATGGAGTACTAAGAAGTGCACAGTATCTTATAACATATAGTTAGGGCAAACCTAACCTGGCACTGTCGCAATGCTGTGATTTGGATCTGCGTAGCCTTTACAATGCTGCCAGGTTAGGTTTGCTCCAACTATAGTAAGCTATAATACAAAATACGTAATCATGGAAGATAAACATAAGAATAACACAAAACTGTCAGCGAAAAAGTTACCTCAGTATAATAAGCTACGATTCTTAGGTGTATATTATGCTTATTAATAATGTTCAAGCAGCATGTATTAGAATAGAATAAAATGATTGAAAACTTACCAGCAGAAAAAGATAACAGAACATACATTGTCCTCAAACAAGTAATACAATGGCAAGAAGCGCTCAACTCTTTACACGGATACGAGGGAGACGTTAACAATACGACCACAGTCTCAATCGAGAGACTCTCCCCAACAATTTTTGATATTAAAGGTATAAAAATGTATTTTAGACCATCTGAAACGAATTGAGGAAAGGAATTGGGGCTACCCTTCCTGAAATGCTTCGAAATTGAAATTTAAAACACAATTGCAGCCCGTCTTTGCTGAATGAAATTCCAAATAACGCAATTTTAGACGGCATTGGAGCACTCTATTAGGATAGGTGTTTGAGGCTCTTAACTCCGGGAATGCTCCTGCTACAAATTTTCAGTATTAAAGTTCAAAAGACTATATTTTAGACGAAGTTCAAGATATCAGGGCAATGGGTGAAGAATTCGGGACCCAACGATGGAAATGTTTCGGAATTGAAGACCGAAACATTTGTAATTATCATGTAGAAATCAGGATAAGTAGCAAAGAGTAAGTAATAAGAATCACCTTCCCTGAAAAATTTCTCAAACATGATTTCAAGTTACTCTGCACTGTACTACGGAAGTCTTTTATGCGAACCTCATTATATTGCCACGTTAGAGCAGTTCAAACTAGAGCTGAACCTCCGTATCCTGTATTTTCCAAGCATTTTATAATACTCTCCTCTTACCTATATATATATATATATATATATATATATATATATATATATATATATATATATATATATATATATATATATATATATATATATATATATATATATATATATATATATATATATATATATGTATATATTAATGCTGATAGTTAGAAATTCAGCAATTACAAGGTCATGTTGTGCTTCAAACTAAACACTCATGATGCAACGGTCATGGTTCTTAGTTCTAATCGTTGGGTTCAATTAAAAAAAAAAAAATAATAAAACCTTTATTTAATCAATGCATTTCTTTTGCCACTCTCAAAAAGCATCATATTAACTAACACTTGCTTAATTGCTTTGTCAAGCAATAAATCATCTTCATATTGACTCTTCACTTCTCAGTTCACTAGTGCTGTATTGCTTCATTACTCAAAAACATACAAGCAAAAGATTTCAACAAGATTTTTCAAACCAACACTCTTCAAACAAACTTTAAAAGTGGAATGAAATACGTTATTCTTTATTAGATGCATCAAGTGCGGGTAGTTTTAATATGTTTTGACTGCTTTATCATGCTATAAGAAATAATATTGATTCGAATATTCATTTTTTGGTGTCGCTCCAGCTTCGTCGACATCCCTCCTCACCTTTTCCAGTTTTAATCATACCTTTTGATATATTAAACGGGAGGAAATTTTAAATGTTGGTGAAACTAAGGATAAATCTATTTTTTTTTCAAAATAAAAATTAAAATAACAACAATGAACCCAAGAGAGCGGGTCGGAGGAAAGCATGATTTTTAAGCAAAAAAAAAGAAAAAAAACCCCTACAAACTATACAGCCTCGAATGAACAACATATATTCTTTTTTTTTTACATTATTGATTCATATTTATGCTCAAGATTACCATTAAATACCGCATGCTTCAAGGGAAAAGTCGAGAAAAATAGGTATTGGATATTAACGCCGAGTTTGAACAAGATTGCGATTTTTAAATCAAGAACTAAGTTGCGTGGTTATAGGAACATTTCCTGCTATGCAGCTAGAGGGTACTAATTTGCATAATCGTCACATCATGCAGTTATTTAAAATTTAATTCCATGTTTTTCTAAATTTGAAAAAAAAAAAAAAGATATGATAAGACAACGGAGAAAGAAATTTAAATGCGGCAGCAACCCTGTAAGGAGTAAAGAAACAACAATGAAAAAGTGCAGCGTGATCCCCGCGTACTTTTTGAATAAATGTTTTCTAAATCAATCACTTTCTAATGTCGCTCCATACCGGAGATGCCGTGCATTTCAGCAAGGAAAGCTAATTGCTTTTTTCTCAACGTAGTATGCAAGGATGAATGACAAATAAGAGGAATGATCCTGAAAGCTATTTGTTAGAGGCATTTTTTCAACCGTTCCCTTGTTTTTTTCTTTGTGCTTTGTTTTTATGCTTTTCCTCTTGAATAAACATCAAAAGATTAGATAAAATACACTAAACAGTGGAGCGAGGGAAATGTTATCGAAAATGGGAAATGGAATTTACGAGAAAAGATATTTTCTTTTTACATAATAGCTTACGTACAGATAACTTGGTGAAACAGACCATGGATCCCATTTAAATGCATTCTCTCCTCAGCTTGGTAAGCAGTTTTGTATTTGAGAAGTCAAAATGCTTTGCGTTAAAAAATAGAAGACCCTAATTTTTGTTCCTACGTTACCAAAATTTTGCAATTGAACTAGTTCATGAAAGAGCTAAGATAATTTTTCTTGGAGGGGTTTTCAAAATCGAAACTGTTGCTTTCTTTCTCACTAATTAATAATTTAAAAATCGTATTTAATATATTTTATCAAGCAGTTTGTATGACTCAGTAATTATTGATTTGTATCCCTTACTTAAAGATAATTAATAATTTGTACTGATATCAAAATGACTTCTGAACAAAGAAAAGGCGGATGGGTGACCATACGTCCAGTTTTGAGCGGGACAGTCCCATTTTCTGGTATTTTTCCATTTGTCCCTGCACATGGCTCCGGGACACCTTTTTTTTTTTTTTTCAATTTTTTGAAGTGATTGAATGGAACACAAGGGAATTTTCACCTGACAATCGTAGGATGGAGTTTGAATCATGCAAACTTTTACAAAATTATAAAGAGTAATTTGCTCGATGGTTGGATTTTTTAATAGTGGCAGCACTGCTGTAATACCACCACGCAACTAAATTAAAGATTGTTGCTTATACCACATGCTAGTAAAATACACAATTTTAGTCTCGTCGAAAAGACTCGTCTTTCTTACATCACTTGCATGTGAAATGACTCGATAAACTGACCCTTGTAGTGGTTTGCGGTTTTGCGGTAAGTATTGTCAAGATCTTTTCGAAACGGGAGCTACGGAATTTGAAAAATATTGAGTGCTCAATTGGTTTGACGACAAAACAATGTCATCAAGCTCTTAAAAAGGTTAGCAGGGAATCTGCAATGCCTTTCAGAACAGTGGCAAGGCGGGTAAAAGCCTTCAATGAAGGATATACAAATGTGGTAGATATACATCGGTCAGGTAGCTTATTTGCTCGATCGATGAGACTGGGACGTTCTGTTCTATCTACCATACTACCAAGAGATAAGCTCTTTTGACTTTGACTTAATTTTTAAACCAAAGCATACACTTCAAGGAATTTGCTTCAAAACTGTTTCAGACATTTTTTCGGCATTATGAGATTGCTCAATGTAAACTATTAACAGAACAGGCACAACCACATGTGTCTTACCATTGCCTCAACTTTGGAAACGAGTTATACGAAATGCTGGGGACTATATTAAAAAAAAAAAAAAAAAAAAAAAAAAAAAAAAAAACGCTCAAACTGAATGGAATGCATCGCTTTTATATTAGATGCAAATAAATAATTGTCACTTGTAAAAATCAAACTCTCGTAATTGTTTCCCGATCAGCAAGGTATTTTGTTGAGGCATATCCCGCTTGGAAAAGTTTATGTAATGTTTTCACCCTTGATTTGAGCGCCAAAAATAAACTTATTAAAGTTCTGAGAGTGGTTTTAATTCTCGAAAAGACGTTCTAAATTTTAAAAACCCAAATAGTTTCTTCACCTGTCGTCATCCATTTCGAACTTGAAAGTTAGTTTCTTTGTCAAATTGATTACTGTTATGTTCACAACTTGTTTGGTACGTTTTACCCTTTCAAAATGATTTTTGCACCTCTAAAAATGCCTGTAAGTATTTATTTGTCTAAAGAAACGTGTATTTTGCTTTAATATAAATATATCCTTGCTATGAGATAACGTGAGAAAAAAAAACGGCAAACCCTCACAAAAGGAAACATATTGTATTTAACTTCTTTCCGTTTGCATGTGTGCAATTCTGTTTACTTTCGAAAATGCATTTTGATGTGTATCGTTGAAAGCTGCAGCCACTAGCTCACATCCCTTTCATAAGAAATTTCAAATCATAAATAATAAAATAAAAAAAACCGTATAAAAGCGCGCAATCCGAGGGCATCCATCAGCGATATCAAAGATGACCCCTTATGCATAAAATCAAGAATCGCCGCGCTTCTAGGCAAAGAATCTTCAACACTCCCCAACAGTCATTAATCATCTTCGTACATAAATTCAAAACTTCAATTTGGCCTGGAAACAACCGTTTATCTCCTGCTCTTTAGAGAGTTGCCGTTTTGTTCTCATCGCATTAAAATCAACCATTCATCATTCGCCATCGCATAATATATATCTATATATACCCGTCGCTCACTTTCAATCATAAACCGGGTCATTAAGTGTATCAGACACATGCGTGACGAATCGGAGCCTCCTATGCCATCAGACAACGTAAAATGGCAAATTTATTTGCATATAAAGTTCGAATTTTCGTATTTGACCCAGCCTAATGAAATTTAATTTTTTTAAATGACTTAACATGGATAATGTTGTTCAATCAAAATAAAACACAAATTGTACAATGGCATGTAACATGTGTGCAAAATATAATATGTTAAGGAAATCGCATTTTAAAATCTCTACTTCATGTCAAATTTCTGATGTGAGATGCATGAATAACCAGTGAAATGTTTCTTTTTTAGCCATATTGTGTCCAAAATTAAGTATATTTTTTGTAAATTCTAAGTATGTTTAAATTAGTTACATAAATAAAATTTGCTGTCGGAAATGTTTTAATTATTAAGGGATCTAAGGACCTTTAACCTTCAAAATTTTCGACTTTCCAGAAAAAATGTATGTTATACATATTTTAATTCTGAACAATTTGATACTTATTTATTACCATACACAAAAAACTTTTCAAGTTATAGTTAAAATGCGTAACCGCTCCCCATAGAGATTTATGTTAACTGCAGCTGTTTAAGCGTCTTTTTCTCAGGTGCCGGTTTCTTCGGTTTTCTCGTTTTGCGCGCATGATATCTCAGAAAGTTTCTTATACATTTCCGTGAAACCTTTAATGTATGTTTATCTGGTTTATATTTACGGCCTGAGCCTAAATTTGTTTATTTTTTTAAAATTATTTATTTATTTTTTAAAAATATTTTATAAGTTAATATCGAAAATTTCAAAAATTTTGAGCAAAAAATTTTTTTTTCAAATATTAACTTTTATTTTAAGTTAAAATTTAGGTTCATATCATAAAAATATACCAGACAAACATGCATAAAAAGTTTTACGGAAATATATAAGAAACTTTCTGAGATATCATGCGCGCAAAACGAGAAAACCGAAGAAACCGCGGTTTTACGATAACTTGAAAAGTTTTTGGCGTATGGTAATAAATAAGGTATCAAATTGTTCAGAATAAAATTGTGCACAACATATATTGTTTCCAGAAAATCGAAAATTTTCAAGCTTAGAGGTCCTAATACCCCTAATTATTAATTTATGTCAAATTTTATCTTTAGCATTTTTACTTAAAACAACTATTTTATCTAACCTATTTCATCTAATCTTACAACTTGTTTACAGTAGTTTTCCGATTAACCTTTTCCTAGACAACTACAGCACTGACAGAAAATTTGTTAAATTAGAGAAAAAAAAAGACGGATAATCAAAGGTGTGTGGCGTTTTAGCGAGTAAGAAAAATGATATTACTTAAAACTCTACATGTTAATAAATGAGACGCCATGAAAAATACTTTGAAGCCTTCAAAATCAAGTACAAGAACTTTTGAGCGTTATTAACTCTTACAAAAAAAAAAATATATATTTTTAAACTCTTGGAAGTACGTCTGATTTTTAATGGTGAGAAGCAGGAGAAGTGAAATTATTTTTGTAAGAAGAAAATATTTGAAAACATCAAAGACCATTATAGAGATCAATTTCACTAAAAAAAAATGCTGAAGATGAAACGCAAAACGATAACACCATAATACTTGAAAAATTCCAAAATTCCAACTGTGTTTTTCCCCACACAACAAAGATAAATTTCTGTTTCAAATACAAATCCTGCAAATGCGCATGCCTAAAATTTTGAGGAATGTTTCTCTTTTTCAACGTGTTACATACGCTTAAAAGGGCGTTAAAATATTTTCAAGTACACAATATTCCATTCATTGTCGGTTATTGAAGTTCCGTTTATTGGATCTTCAGTAATCGACAATGAATACGTGCCAATAATGACACAAGAGCTTGTCAATATTGCTTCCGTTCAAACCAATAATTTTCTGTATAACTAGTTTTGAAAAATTGAAATAATCGCATATTCACTAAAATGACTTATTTTTCTCACATATTTGTTCTAAAATTGCAAAATTCTTTCGACGTGAAGTCTAATTCTATGTGTATTGTTTTGAGTCATAAAATTTTATCAAAATGGCGAAAAGTTTCTACTTTAATACATTTATGTTTGGCACTAATTTCATGAAAATGAGAACATGAAACTGTGTAAATAAAAACTAACCATTATAAAACTAGTTTAAATTTGAAGAACTTTTTAACTTATCGGAAATTTAAATCTATGCATCCAGTTTTCAGTTAAAGTGTTTTTATAAAGAGAGCGGGATTAGTCAACGTCAATTTTATTTTGATTACACACGATTTATAATTTAATTGTTAATTCATTATTCAGCAAGCTTAATATTAACCTCTTGTTGCACTTCAAAATGGGCTTGCAGCCCTCTTGGCTTGATCAACTTGTTGGATTAAAAGCCTTAGTACCGTTAATGCATTCAGTATAAATCCAAATTTAGCAGGTATTATGAAGGACGAGATTTCATGGCAAGGTTGATGTACCTATTGCGGTTTAAATTGCAATTTCTCACAAATCAGTAGTCACTATCGTTTTGACGGGATTTTGTCAGCATTGCTCAGCAAGCTAAATTGGATAAATACCGAAAGACATACCGAGAATTGTTCAAATACCTATAACTTTAGAGTCCCAATTTTGCCATGATTTGTTTTTTGAACCCCCGAAGATGTACGCGATTCATAATACAGTTAATGAAGACATGCATCCGTTACTGAAAGAGTGCTCACGATACTAGAGGGGGGGGGGTCATGGTACAAAATGTACCAATAAACCTTTTACGTAAACGTTAATGCTTCTAAATATTAATGTATGGAACCACTCTTCGGGAATGAGTACTCTTATTGACTAGCACTGTAATAAGGTAAATGCAAAAGTCTGCGAGAAAATTGATTTATGAAAAACGTTTTACAGCGGAATTTTCTTTGTGTTTACAGCACATGATTTTGAATTTAGAGTAACATACTAGGAATGACCAACACATCCTGCCTGTAACTTAAATAACATTATTTTTTTCTCTACCACTTCTTTGCAGTTTGTAAAAAAAAAAAAAAAAATGTTGTTTCGTTTTGAACCATTACTTAATTTTTTAGATCTTTTACTTGCAATGTTTCTTACCTGATACGTTTCAGTGCTCTATTGATCTGATGTATAAAACGGTGCATGAGATGTTGGTAACTGCTACGCTCTGCATATCTTTGGGATATAGCTCTCTCTTCTGTAACTATCATGTGCATGAATTATGTTAAATCCTGTGTACACTGAAAAAAAGTTGTGTAACCTTACTCCAAATCAGTAGCCGCTTAGCTGCCTCCACTGCTGTGGAGTAACTTAACTAATAGGACTTGTGTAAAGTTACACATGGCTTATGAAAGGTTACACCATGTTAATGAAACTATAACGTAACAACTCACTCATTTCTGCGTAAGGTTACACAAGAATTTTCTGACAACCAATGCACTAATTGTTTATTCGTTTTTATATACAAACAAGACATTTTTATTGTACTAAGAGAGGAAATGACCTGATTGGGGTCAGAACCCAGAACGCGATTCTCATGCAGGTCGCAGAGCAAGAGCTTTTACTTCTCGATTACCAAGGACGAGTTTCATTTTCTTACTAAGAGTTTAGTTGCTCTTCGCCGATTCTGATCTTTACGCATGCGCTTTGAATAATACTGAAGCTACATGGCAAGGTTCCTCCAACAATTTGAGTTTTTAAAACAATGATGCTACACATTTCAGAGTTCGTCTAACGTTGCACTTATAAATACTGGTAACCCTTGCACCTTTTTTTACAATGTAATAATAGCAACACCATCATCAACTTCCGGATCATATTGCAACCACAAATATACTTTTTAATCGCATCATTTCGATTGATAGTTACAAAAGTAACTTTTAGAATAATGATTTCTTCATTTTCAAAACCCGCAACTTGAATATGTAACAGTGTATGTCATCATACGTATTATCATAGATTTTTTTCAGCGACCCGTCACAGTTCTCAATTTAATCAGTAGTTAAGATCGTCAGTTTTAACTCAATAGTATTATGGTGATGCATATGTTACAATCTTGAATCTGTAAGGGTCATTTACATCCGATAATAAGAATATATGCTTTAATATAATTGCATTTTCTTCAAAACTGCTGCGGTTATATAAATTTATGTGATGACACAGTTAAAATGCAAAAGCAATCATAAATCATAAAAGCAACTTTGAATTTTGACAACTGTACTGACACCATAATAAAAAATTAATGCAAAAAGATGCTTTTAACAAACGAAAACCTACACAGATTTTAAATTAGTAAATTAATCATTATGATTAACAACCAATCGGAAGAGTAACAGTAAAATGTGAGTATGATTACTTAAAAAACAAAACAAATACTGTATAATTAGAATCAAAGTCTGAAATGATCAGTTATTCCACATGGTAAAATTGATTAGAAAAGTTTACAAAATGTTTCGTTAAAGTTTCTACTGTCGTTCAATGAATTCAAATTCAAAGAAAGGCGAAAAATTAAACTAACAGAGATTTCTTGAATACTGCATGTGACGTAAGATTTCTATAGAGAGTACCAACTAGAAAAATAACTCAGTGCTTCCCACTTACATAGTCGATAAAAATGAAGTAGAAATAGAATCGATTATTCGATATCCGATTTCTGTCTTCCTCCTGCTATATTTCAGCAACCAACGACACCTTTTCAAAAAGAACATCTTTAAAACAGTCGCTTCTACTTTTTTTTTAATCATTGTGTGTTATATGAAATGTATTGATTTCTGAAACGCTCTTAAAAATAGTTCTGAATCGTTAATAAAAATGTTCTGCACTGTTGGCAACCCCATCGTTTCAAAACGGTAAGATTAGCATAGACTTGATACCTGTAATTTTAAATAAGACGTTTAAATATAAAATGTCTATATTTTTCGAACACTCCTGACACGTTGTCAATTGTTGTAGTTAAAACTATATATCTCAGGTTCCATTTTAAGAACAATTTTGGGAAAGTATTCAAATGATTTTTTTAAAACTCTTCTAATGTCCAAATGTCTGATAAGAATTGCTTCGGGTGCAGCATAAGAGGAGGTGTCTTAGTTTTACATCGACTGTAATAGAGTTCCGATATCGTTTGTTTCAAAATAGCATTATTATCTCCAATAGCCGCCTAAATATTATATTCTCTTCATCTTTTGCTATTTCTGCAATGTTAGAAATACTAAACAAAAATACGTTTATTTTTATGATTTTTATTGGTGGGAAAATAGCTGAATGTTTACTGTCCACCTCTGAGGAGTTGAGCTATAACCTTGTTAGCAAGGCTATTTCTTTCAAGGGAGAGCAAACAGTAAGAAGAGTAATTGTTTGGCACAAAGTGGGGCTACCATTGAAACCCTTTTATGGGCGAGAAAATCCGGTACCCTTTGCTACTTCTTATCTGAATTATATTGTTCGCCAAATGGGTAATAACACTGCAAACTAAATTCGATAGTTCTGAAGCCGTTTTTCCTTACTCTTATTTCAACAAATGGAATCGTTTAATCGGTCGGGCAGCGGAGCTGAACTTGTCAGAGTTGGACAGTAGCTCGTTGTGCAGTGCTTTTAAAAGTATTTTTCTAACAACATCTTGGAATAGGCAAAATGTTTCTATAACCTCGTCATAAGGAACTCTAAGCACACGATTAGCAAGGGAGAAATTCAATTAGTACTGTCTCTCTCTAGACACTGGTTTTTTAAATTACATTTTCATAGGATTCAGAAGACACACTTCCAATTTGTGTCATTCAAATTACATTCGATGTGTAGTTTGTGGGCAGGTGGCTGACAGTTGCGTGCCACTATAAAACAAGACATCTATTTTGGATACCTTTAAATATTCTGCCCAGATTTCGGTTAGTGACAAAACAATTGTTGTAGGAAAACAGAGTTGTGATTCATTGATATTATAAGATAATTGTTATTATTATATTATTTGTGTGAACGGTCAGCTGTATCCTTCACTTATTATAATGGGCACAAATATTACAATCGTATTCATAAATCAACTCAAATCTTAGTCAGGCATCTAAAATCCGTTTAAAGCCGTCTTTAGCCAGTCAAATGCTACAAATCCACGGCTCCTGTGCCTGAAAAATATTACAATCAACTGAAGGAAATAACCATTAACGGCTTTAATCAGTAAGTTACCGTCCCTAGGCAAGTGTTACGGCAGAACTATATGCAATATACCAGACGCCTGGTTATCCCATCCAGAGACTGCATTCTCGGGCTTGCCTGGACTCATCAGTCTTGAATAGATTAATCGAACTGGAGACAGATCTCAACTCATTGAAGCTTAGAGCTCCACAAAACTGGTAGATAAAGTAAATTTATCTCACTAGTGAGAGTCCTAGATAAGGTGCGGTTCGACTCATGAATTGAAGGCAAAGCTTGGGTGTTAAGTAGTATGTTACCACCCCTTATCCCTGGCTTAGGCCTACTGAAACTAAATGAAGAAAACCTGTTTTGATGCACTACCGTAAACGCGGGATACTTTGGCCCGCATTTTGTAACTTATCTCATCTTGTTCATAATAATTTTGTAACTATTTATACTTACAAGCAGTGGAAACCTGTTTTACACAGCTAGAGTTATGTAATTTTAATTTTTAAATGATGATCAATTTGTTTCAAAATATTATTACCCTTGTAAAAAATCAGTCGAAAATTTTGTACTATGAAATGAGTAAAACAACAACGTGTATAAAGTACAAATAAGGTAATAACTATACAATTTTAACTCGATTATTGCCCTTTTTAATTACTTTTAATTTGAGCCAATGTTACCCTTACCTTTCGGGTTATTTTGGCCCAAAGTGAATTTTCCCATTTAAAATCATTGTAGAACTAACTAGAGACAAAGAAAGACGTGGGTTCACAGAAAAAACTATTTTTTTTGAAGGAAAAATATTTTATTTTTGTTTTGATGACAAGTTTGAGTCACACTATTTTGTTTTGAGGAAAATAATTTTTTTTAAATGTGTGTGCATACCTAGTTTTTCTCTTAGACATTACCGATGGAGAACAATAATCTTTTCAACAGTTTCGGAGGTTGAATAATTTTGTAAAGATAACAACATTCGTGAAAACAAAAGATCCTAAATTTTTGATCACTTTCAAAACCTTCTGGTGCGTTCCATGTTCTGAACATTAGCTGCTTCTTCTCTCACATGAACTGTCCTCCCGGTAAACCCGAGCTCATTCCATTCCACAATAACAAAATTCTTTAAACCTTCCAACAAATTTAACATTTAACAAGAGGTATATGCAACTAGGTCAACTTTTTTTTAAACGTCCAAAAACTTTTAGTTCCTCTTCATCTTTCATAATAAGAATCATGTAACTGATTGCTTTACCTTATTATCCAAACGTTAGTCTTCAAGTTGCAAAGATTTTGAAGAAGTTTGGTTTCGATATAGCTTTTTCTCCAGTAAATACGATAAAATTTACAAACTTGAAGAACCCTATTGATTGCCATAGCAAATGGGGTATTTTTAGCATCTTCTGCAAATGTGGACTTGGTTACGTTGGACAGTTGGTTACTAAACGTGCCCTCAAGCACTGTCTGAAAGAGCACACAAATTATGCTAAATATAAAGAACTTTCTCGTTCTCCCATCGCTCAGCATTGTTGGACTTCTGGTAACTGTTTTGATTTTTCATCTGCAATTATTATTAGTAAATGTTCTTCGGTTTCTGACCTCGACTTCTGGCAAATTTACTATATTTGGAAAATTTTCATTCTCTTGTCAATAATTTTTGCAGCACTCATGATATTTGAAAGCAATTTTTATAATTGCCTTTTTCGGTTTCTCCGTTGTCTCTCACTCTTTTTGTGTCCTGGCTTCTGATTGGTTGTCTCTCCCCCTTGCTCTGAGCCCGGGGTTGACATGCTGTTCGCTGATTGGCTGTTTGCTGTCTTGTGTCCTGAATTCCTACTGGTTGGCCCTCTTTGGTATAACTACCGGTGTCCACTTGGTTGTTGTCAGTTCTCTCGAGACTTTCGGTTGTGTTGGTGAGCTTTATGCACTGATGAAGAGGCTCCATTGTAGCCTTGAAATAACCATATGTTGTAGAGAGGTACAAGTCTAAAGAAAAGGCTACTTTCTGCTTAAGGCAAATTTAAATGTAAAAAAAAAACAACTTAGCTGCCTTCTGCCATACAGAGAAAAAAAGTACAAAGTAACTCTTTTAAACAATTTTGATCTATTTGTAAAAAAATATATTTTTCATAATTGAAATAAAATATAATTTATTCATTTTCACTGTTTTGTTTTGGATTATTAAGTTTAATTAACTTAATGCATTTTTAATTAAAAAAACAGCATCCATTTTGCCATTTCTGCCTTTCGCAAGTTCATCTCTCATAAATATGTTTTTATCTTCGTTATGTTATTATAAATCATAATTGTTAAAATTTTGTTTCATAAACTATTTTTAGTTATACGCAGACGTAAGAAAACCATTTATAATCAAAGTTTAATACAAACCGCACTGACATATTGTAAGCTTTTTTTTTTTTTTAATTTGCTTTCAAAATAATTTCGCGTAGAACAAAAAATTTACTGGCACATTTAACCTTCTTGAGTGACAGTTTTTTATACGCCATTTGCCATATTAAAGCGTTATCAAAAGTGCCGATATCTGCGATATTACATTTATTCATAAGCCTACCGCATTTTTCTCGATTGTTGATTGATAGCAGATAGAAGAAGATGAACCCAGACGGAAAACTCTTCGTCCGCATATAATCTTTCATGAGAATCGTAGTAACATAAAGACAACAAAACAGCCATGTTTTACTCCGGAATCTCCACTCGCATCATGTAGAAACTGATTATGAATTCCGGTCGTGTTTACCGTTCACTGACGCTTTGGGCAATGTTGGAGACGATATTTACTTTATTTTGATATATTTACACAGATACGAGGTTCTGGAAAAGCTAAATAATTCATTTTGGAGTCTGAATGTTTACATGAGGGCTTATTATGAAGTTAACTAGATCTCGTACTTGTCGATGGCGGTTAACTAAATCTCGCTTCCACAAGCAATATTTACTGCATGCTTAAATTCGGGATACAGACTTCATTATTCAACGTCGGATGCAATTACTTCAAAAGTGATATAAGTGCGCTGTTGGAAACTCTGTAATAGATGAATTATGTTGACACACAGCTAGGTCAGAATAAATCTTACCAGCTTTATTCACACGGTTTCATGAGGCACAGCTTTAGAAAAAGAACACTTTTGTCTAAGCAGTAATTGTAATGAAATAAACCTGTGGCTCAATGTATTGAATGATTGTTACGTATCTACAAATATTTCAGCATTTCATTCGTACAAGAGTGATGACGCACCTCCTGGTATTAATATGCATTGCACCTGGTAATTTAGTTCCTCTCGGAACAGAAAAAAACCCTAATCTCCATAAACATTTTAATGCTAAATATTTTAAGGGCGCAGTCTGCACCCTGAACACCTTTGTGGGCACCACTGATTTCTTTTTTTAAACGAATAAGCGCAACCAAAATTAGTTCATGTTTTTTCTTTTCCACTGAGGAGGATGGGGGGGGGGGAGCTTTTACCGGTCCGTGTATATTCCTATTCCAGGACCAGGGTTGGTAACGTAACTCCAAATTAAGGCTTCGAGAGAGGATGTCCAAATCCCTTTAATGCACCTCTATGAACGATTTATGATAAAAAAAATAAAGTTGATATATTTTCAAATAAACATACTGTATTTAACCCTTATTTACTAAGAATTATGCTTGAATGATTCAATCGCATGAACTTGATAAATTGTTCATAAAAGCTATATGAATGCTTGTTTTTTTTCCTTCTAATTTGTAACCCTTCAAGCAATTTCTCTTGAAAGGTTACATACAGAAAATACTGGTGTAACCTCACTCAGAAATGAGTAAGACGTTACGCTATAGTTACATTACCATGGTGTAACCTTCCACAAACGATGTGTAACTTTACGCCAGTTATATCAGTTAAGTTACTCCACAGCAGTGGAGGATGCTAAGCTGCCACCGATTGAATGGAGTTAGTTTACGCAAAATTTTTTACAGTGAATAATCTCTATCCCTACGCAGTACTTCTTTAACTGCTACAAATTCTGGAGAAAATTGGCTGAGGAAACAATTTCTCGGCTCATGTATTAACACTAGATGCATTAAACTTCTATATGAATTGCCCCCTTCTTTAAAAAATAATATAGGGGATCGGTCTCTCATCGAAATACTGTGCCAACAATATTGTTTCATTCTCTAATATATTATTTTACAAATATACTAGGAGAACTCTTTGCCTTTGATGGTTGCTTTACATGTATCAATCCTCGCAGTGGAGTCTTTCTGCGTTGTCAAGCCATCTTATTTAAGCGCCGTACTTGCTATCATTGCACTTTTTGGAGTTGAATCTCAGTGTTTGTCTAACGCTGTTGCCAATGCTGGCAATGGGGACGTAATTTTGGTGCTGTTCATTTCTTCTGAATATACAGCAGCTTGTTTGAAATTCTTGTTAGAACCACAAATTTTCGCTTTCAGCGGAGGAACTACCACCCGAAATAATTTCACATTGTTGAGGTAAGCTATTCATGTCACTTACAGATATTTTGTTGTACTTATACAGTCGTTGAGCATCCAGTATTTTCTTTGTCACGGTAAGTTTTAGTTTCTAGGTGTTTTATTATCCTATTTTCTTTCCCGAAAAAAAAAAAAAAAACTTTGGGAAGCGATAGGTTTTTAAAATTGTCTAAAGGTGTGGCCAGCCAAATCACCAGAAAAGCCCTGTATAACAAGAGGCCTACAACAGCAAAAACAGTCCTTTGTCTTACACATTAGTACATATGTTGCAGCTTTACTACAAAAAAAAAAAAAAAAAAAAAAAAAAAAAAAAAGAAAAGTTTGAGTGACTTAAATGTTTAAAAATACGTTAAATAAAAACTTTGCTTCAAGGAATTCAAGTATCAAAATGGGATCGCTTCCGAAATTTTAAAAGTATTTTTTTCTGAAAGAGCATGCTTAAAAACATAGGATCTGATAATTTTTAAAATAATTTGTCTAAGTTTAATATTTTTAAAAAAATACTTAAATCGGTGCGGTTTTATTGTTTACGCTTCTGCCGATGACGTAACAAATGATGAAATGCCATTCAGTGTTGCCATTCACAGAGCAAAATATTTAATTCGCATCTTTTCTCACGTGTATTGGCAACGATATGGTTAATAGCAAGCGCAGAGCGCAATTTTAATTCGCTTCTTAATTATTATAACGTGGGAACGCAGTAGAAAGATGCGCCAAAGAGCATCATTTGTGACGTCATCAAGACTACGCCTTGTTTGAAAAATCGGACATTAAAAAAAAATATTTAAAAAATAACTGTTAGGTAAATGAAAGTATTTTTATGTCCATGTTATTTTTTTTATTATTCTATCAATTTCAGTGACAAAAAGTACTACTTTTGACTGAAGGAAACAACCCCACTATGCAAATAATAAAAAATTTCAGGACCCGATGAAGGGCGTCGATATCATACAATATCAAAATATTTTTGTTATGACAAAAGAATCTTACTCCTCTACTATTTTTCGCAACAAGTGATTTGAGAAATTCGTATATTATTTTTTTTACAAAAAATAAATAAAAACCATTTTTTACATACTTCAAGGGCCTGCCGTAATGCTTAAATATACTTTTTTTGTGAACAAAGTGTCTTACTGAACCACCTTTTTCACAACTGGCAGTTAAAAAAATTCATACCCAAAAATTAAAAAAAAAAATTAAAATGTTATTTTTTTTACATATTTGATGAAATTGCCTGGAGAGGAGAAGGGTGTGTGTGTGGGGGGGGGGGGGAGTTTAAATATACTTAGATTTCAAAACAATTTTTTACAAACATTTAAGATTAATATACAACCATACATACCATACCATTCGCGTTTTCGATTTTTAAAGAAAACTTAAATCGACTCACTCTAGTGTACATTGCTATATTTATTACAGAAATATATTTCATAACAAATAAGAATATACATAAAATAAAGTTTTTCATTCGAAACTGAAACAAAAACCTAAAGTTCAGTTTTGGCAGAGTGAAAACTGGAACTGAGCCATTTTTTTTTTTTTTTTTGGTTGAACAAAATAAATTACGATTCGATGCCATGATTGTCTGCATATTCAATGTCGCTCTTGTACTAATTTTTGAATTGAAATGTTTATGTTTAGCTAATTCCAGTGTCAATTTTAATCATAACACTTAGATTTCGGATCTCCTTAGCGATTAATGTAAGCTTTCAATTCTGCGTTTCACAAGATAGAGTTGTCGCAACAAACATGACATTTCAGACTAATAAATATTTTAATGCACGTGTGAATTGAATATATTTTTTATGAAACAAACCAATTCTGGTGAAGAAAAACGTGATGAGATGTGTTCCAGATTTCTTTGCTTTTATTAAAACGCAATTAGAACTTGATTGAGCAATGATGAATTTAATGCGTATTTCTGAAAATTTTAATCATATTTTTAGAATGCAAAATGTATTTTTTTATGCTTTTTCAATCAACGTGTTTGCTTTAAAACATTAATAGAAAATGTATTCTTAAAGAAAAAATGTAGCTAACCTCATACAACACAACTAAGGTATATCTAATTGGCATTCCTAGATCAAAAAATGTATATAATAACGACTGTACATAAAATAATATTCTATTTAGATCTAACCATGCTCTTAAAATATATAAAACTAATATTGGAAGAAAATAAATATTAAAGCTAGTCAAAATTCAAGAAAAAATGTGCTTAGAAATATTATCAAACATAACTTAAAAGATAAAAATTTGTTTCGTCTTCATTTATTTGAAAGCACAGAAAAACCCCATCAAAAATGCGTTTTGGGACGCATCCAATTTTCATTGCAATTACGTAATGAAATTTCTGAATGGCGTTCTTCACAAAAGACATCAGAGGAAAAAGTAATATGAATACTAAAGCGAGTGAAAAGCATTTTATTTATCTTTAAAATAAAAATATTTTTCACTGCTGGATGGTTCTTAATTAAATTTAGATTTGAAGAGAAAAATATGAATATTACTGCTGCAACGTTTTTTTAAAATCTACATTCGAATTTTAAAGGAAAGACTCGTGAATATCAGGAGAAATATTTCATGCATTTTTTTAAATTAAAAAAAAAAAATAGCTTTCAACAATCAATAGGTGGTATTCGTATGAAATTGAAAATATTTTTTTTCTTTTCAAATTTACTTACTGCGAAAATTCCACTAAAACTGCGAAAATGTGTAGGGTTAGTTGAGGTAAAAGGAAACAGAGTTTAAATGGTTCAACTTCAGTTCCATCTCTTTCATTGAGATTTATTTAAAATATAAAATGTAGTAAAATGTGTCCAAGATTACAATCTCTGCGAGTAACTGGGAATGAAAAGTTTTATTGCACGACTATTTGTTAACGAAATTAGGTTTCGTTGTGCCACAGCGTGCTTCCTTTTATCCCAAAGACTGGATGTTAAATGGGATTTCCATCTAAATTTAATCTTCCAATGAATTGGAAGAAGAAGACACTTAGCTGTTTACATTTATCCCAGAGACTATAGGCCAAATGGAATTTCTATCTTAATGTAATCTTCCAAAAAATTGGAAGAAGGAAGTTACAATTATCCCTGAGTACAGAATCCATGGGGTAGATGGTAACACCTTGTTTATATTCCCTTGAGCTTGATGTAGGTAAACAATCCCTCTTTACAAAATCGGTTTAGAAGGATTAGAAGTTCTACGGCAACAAGAGTCCATATGCAGTGACAAGCAAAGGGATGTAAGTGGTAAAATTAAAAATATGGAGATAACCATTATACAAATGGTAGTTGAACCTCTCCTCTGTCTTGGAGCAAGAGACAGTTCTAGTAGCCCTGGTAGATGCTGCTATACAGCATGATTTAGAGAAAAAAATTCAATGAAAGGATACCAAGGACCTTATCTTTAAACGCGTTTTACTAGAGAGTTGAAAATGTCCATTCAGGGGCCATTCATTAATTACGTAAGGATGCCGAGGGGGGGGGGGGTGCAAAACTCTCTACCCTCCCTTACTTGGGGGGAGAGGGAGGGGTCAGACCCCTTCTTACGTAATATTTTCCAAGTCGATATTTTATATTAGAAATCGCGCGGTCAAGAGATTTGGTAGAGATCATATTTCATTTGAGTTTGGAAGGTAACAATCGTATTAGGATGAGCTCTTTTTAAACTGTTTTACAAAGAATGAATACTGTAAATATAGTAAAAAATAATAATAAAAAAAAACTATAAAAATACGCTCTAGTAGCAAAATGAACTAAAAAGTAAAAAATAATCTTTGGATGGCAAGTATATGAAGTAATTGACCAAACACTTAATTTTACTGTAATAAAAAAAAGCGTGGGAGCTTCTTATCAGTTATCTTAAATTTCTTCCACTTGTTATCTATGCAAAAATGTAAATAGGCAGCTCCCCACGCTTTTTTATTGGAGTAAAATTAAATGTTTGGTCAATTATTTTATATACGTGTCATCTAAAGATGATTATTTTTAACTTTTTAGTTCATTTTGCTACTAAAGCATGTTTTATAGGGTCTGGTGGGGGAAGTGGTCAATGGGGTAAAGTGGTCATACGTCAAATATATGGCTATAGCTTGGAAATAAATGTTCGAATGAATGTGAAAATTTTATTTTAGAGTAGGGCAGTTAGAAACTACATTTTGAATACAAAATTTTACAACTGGCAAAATTTTATTTGGTAACAAAAAATATTTTGCGTGAATATGAAACATTTTATAATCTAAACACCTATTTTAACTTCCTTGGGAAATTTTGTTTGTTAGAATTAGGAACAGATTGACTGCACAGGAAGCTTCCTACATGTCTCAAGAACTTTTTCTCATTAGCAGTTAGCTGAATCTATTTTAAATATTTTTTTAGAACAATTTAAGTAAGATGGGGTAAAGTGGTCATAATGTTAGGCTTAACGAATACTGTTCTTCTAATGTCACTTAATCTTTAAGTATAAGGCAGATACAAATTAAATATTAATTTTACTTCATATGTATTGTTTTTACAGTAAACGGGGTTAAATATATGAGTATATGCGTTTATATACGCATATTTACTCGTGTTTACATAAATGCGTCAATAAATACGTATATGGGTATTTGCAAGTATTTTTTATACATACAGCTATACATTCTACGATACACGTATATACTCGCATATACTCGTTTATATAAGAACACTTATATACTCAGGTAGACACGTATATACGCATACGTACTCGAGTAGACACTTACATACAAGCATAAGAAATACAAGTATACAGGGTGAGTTTAAACTCTTGAGCAAATTATTAAAAGGTGTTAGAGGTGAGGATAAGAAGGAAGAATCACATAAGGAACATATGGTCACAAACACAATGCTGACGCGCTACATGCACGCAAAGTCAGAAACTGATGGATACAAAAAGAAGTCACAAATTTATTACACGAAGACAATTTTACACAACATTTTAGGTCTTAAGAAAGTTTTATTGCGATTGATAAAATTTGCGACCTGCAGCTGTAACACAAATGTGTCGCACTCACAGATCACTCTCTGTTGCAATAACGAGACTTTTGAAAAACTTTCATCAGTCGCTGCGCCTTTGTTGCGATGCGTGTATTAGAGCTACTACAGGCCGTAACTTCTAACAACTGCTCTAAATATTTCTTAAAAACTAAAATGTTAGGTAAAATCATCTTTGTGCAACAAATTTGTGCCCTGCTTTGTATCCATCAGTTTCTGGCTTTGTGTGCATGTAGCGCGTCAGTGATCACAATCTTAATTGCGTCTTATCCTACCCTCTTACACCCCTTTGATTTTTGCCCAAGAGCTTGGATTCACTCTGTAGGCCGACACGTATATAAGCGTATATTCTCGTGTATACATACATGTACTGGAGTATACACGTATACATGCGTATATGTTCGTGCTTCAACATTATACATACGTGAGTAGACGCGTATCCCCCCCTCCCAAAGACGCACTGGATGTATCAACGAATTAACTCGTGTATACCCATATATGTATGTATGTACACTTATATATGCGTATATACGTCTACTATACACATATTTACTCAAGTATGCACGTATTTTCTCGAGATACAAGTGCACACGCGCATATGATGTTCGTTTACACGCGTATATACTCGTACATACACGTGACACGTATATACAAGTGACGCGTATATACATGTGACACCTATGTACTCATGCAGACACGTATACACTCCTGTAGGTAATCACGTATACATGCTTATATACTCGTATATATGCTTGTATACTCGTATATATGCTTATTTACTCGTATATACACGTTTATACTTGAGTAGGCACGTGTATGCATGTATCTGATGTATACATGTATCTACTCATATATGAACGTGTTTACTCGTGTATAACACACAACACGTATATATTCGTGTATACACGCATGTACTCGTGAGTATACTTGTAACTATAAAAATAGCCGAAATATACAAGTATTAGGGTTATTTATAATGGTTTTGCATCTATTTTTAACTATGACCACTTTACCCCATGCTATGACCACTTTCCCCCACCCCATGGGGTAAAGTGGTCATAAAAACATAGGGAAAAGGAAGTGCTATAAAACTACTAAAGTCAATATTTTTCATCCTAAAATTCAATGTACCGTGTTTTTTAATAATGCAATGTAAAATAACAATAAAAAAAGTTGAAGTGTTTAAAGAATTTGTTGTATTTATTATCAACCTACGCTGAAAACCTACGATTTTATGACTACTGTACCCCACCAGACCCTAAGTTTTTTTTAAACTATTATTTTAATTTTTACTTTTTGCTTCATTTTGCTACAAAGGGGTGTTTTTTTAGTTTTTCAAACTATTATTTTTTATAATGGAATGTATCTTAGTATACTATTGCATTATTAGCATCAGACATTTTGAATGCTTTCTGGTAAATTCATGTGCAGACATTTTTACAGCTGCAGTTCTCATTTGTGCATTGTAAGTAATTCTAATAAGCCACTGGCTATTTGTCCAAAGGAAAGTTGGACCCACAACTATACTCACAAACAAAGCGTGTTAATTAGAATAAACTAATAACTTATCGTTAATAACCTAATTTGATTATACAATACTGCATTGCCATCGGCTCTGAGGTTGCATTCCAAATTTTAAAAGAATCCGAACACAAAATGTGTTCAAAAATTGACTTGCAAGATTTTGAATTTAACTTCGGTGTAGGCGGAATTAGAACGCACGCCCAATGATTCCAGGAGGTGGACGTTAGCGAAGACACGCGCCTTAGACCGCTCGGCTACGAATGCTCATAAAGTGTTGGAATGCACTAAGAATAATAAGCCATTAGCTCTTAGTCCGAAGGAGATTTACTCACAAACATACAAGTGAAGCTAATAAAAGCGTGTTAATAAAAGAATCGCACTATGTATGGCATGTTTTATTTTTAATTAGTATCGCATCATATACAAAAAAATATGTGTCGAAACAATGTTCAGTCTAGATTTATTTCAGTAAATACTTCTTTTCACAAAAAGTTTTTTGAAAAAAATTAATAATAGTGCATTTAATAACGATTCTAGTGATGCAAGATTCTTTATTTTATTATTTTGAAAAACGAAATGCAATCTTACGTAAGATGGGGTGGGGGGGGGGGCAATCTTACTTACTCTTACATGGGCGGGAAGGGAGGGTCAAGAATTGCCAAAATCATCCTTACGTATTAATGAATGACCCCTTACATCCCTTTGTTTCTCACTACATCATACGTGGCATGTGAGTCGCATGCGACCTGCTCAATCCTCCAAATGTAATCTGAGGTCATTATATATATATAAAAAGAAATTATATGCGAATGTATGTAAAAGACGCATAAAGGTGCAATTGCGATCAAAATGTAATCTTTTTTTTTTTAGTTTATAAAAAAAAAACAAAACAGTTCGACGAATGTTTTTTGTCATATTCATATTTTTACCGGTACACTCGTCCTACGTGTCCACAGGTTGAGAAATGCTTCTCAACCTGTTTAATCCATTTAAAATTTATATTGATGAATTAATTTCTTTTTTACGCATTATTTGTTTCTATAAAATAAATATGTTGCTTACTAGGATTAGATAACAAATGAGGAGTTTTGTAAAATAGAAAATTTTTAAGCACAAGAATCGCTTTGGAACTTGCAAAAAATTAACAAGTTTAATAACAAACTGAGCACAAATACAGCGTTACTCTTGAACTAAAACGTTCTTTCCTAGATAATCCACTTTACCTAAAAATGAAATAGAAAACACGAGCTGTAATCTTGATTCTAACAGCAGTTAATAACAGCAGGATGCTGTTATCGATTCCACTTTGTACAGATAAGAAAAATTAATCACCAAAAAGCAAGTAAAGGATCAGCTTCAAACAAGTTGTTACTTTGAGAGCCATTTATTTCCGGTTCAATCAGTTCTAACTTCATTTTGACAACACCAATGCACTCTGATTTTATTTTTCCTTTCGTTAACGTAGCTCACTTGTCACCAGCATGATTTTAGTTTTTTAACTTTATAACAGAGGCGAGCATATTTGGAATTCCTTTTTGTGTTTGACGTTGAGCAGAATAGAACTGTTATTGCGATAGAACATTTACGGCGACTATTCGTTTAACTGTACGAAGTAGAGTAAACGGCCTAGCATATATTCTTTTCGTATTTAGGGAGGAATGCTATTAAATGGAGCATTATTTTCTTTTGTTTTAGTAATTTTTTCTTTTGATCTTTTTTT
This sequence comes from Uloborus diversus, assembly GCF_026930045.1. NCBI lineage: Eukaryota > Metazoa > Arthropoda > Arachnida > Araneae > Uloboridae > Uloborus > Uloborus diversus. The sequence goes on from NC_072731.1 coordinate 205,039,083, forward strand.
GTTTTTGTCAATTGATCAGAACATATTTATTACATGTACATTATATAGAAAATTCTAAAGTTGGAAAAAAACCGTCCTCAATGATCAATAATAATAATAAAATAAAATTCGAAGAAGTCTAGTTGTCCAATTCATCCCTCTTCATGGCTTTGCGTTTTTAGCATCTATTGTATGTTAGCTTTATTGTGCACTAATAGTACCCGCACGGCTTTGCCCGTAGTAGGAAATTAAAAGGTCATTTGGTTCGCCTGTACATTTACAAATATCGGATGATGAATTTCTCGCCAATTTGCTATGTTCATTCCATTGCACATGTTATGGTTCCACGTTATGATAATTTCGTAACACACTCGTCCACGTTGTAATAATTTGCTCGGTAAAAATTTCTTAAAATTGGAATTGAAAAAGAACGAAATCGAATAAAAAAAAAAATCGCTTTAAAATGGACATCCCCATGCTACAAACTAATTTTGTGCCAAATTTCATGAAAATCGGACGAACGGTCTAGGCGCTATGCGCGTCACAGAGATCCAGACAGAGAGACTTTCAGCTTTATTATTAGTAAAGAAGCTTGCTTATTTGGTTTCCGCTGAAAAAAAAGGCGCGAAAAAACGTCTAATTCCAACAGTTTTCCATTATTATTATTGATTCCAAAACGCATTTCATCAAATATCTCAGAAACTTATTTTTGCAGATAGTGCCGTAGTGGGGTCAAACGGCAATCTTAGAACTAAAATAGGGTATCTGTGCAGAATATTTCGACTCAAAAAGTGTCAAAAATACAATTTTATGCTATATTTGGTTGCATAAGGTAGGTCAAGGATCCACTATCGCCCCTCTGTATTTGAGTCTGATTGTTTACCAGCGGCCACTTGTGGGTCATTTAAATGGAAGTTCACAAAGTTTAATTTATGAAATTTAAATATGCCGCGATAACTCTACTTATAACTTTTTAAATATGAAAAAAAAGTTTTATGCAAGTTTAATTTATGTAATTACTTTATGTAGTACCTCTAAAATAAAAGTTATGTCGAGTGACGCGTGTTCAACAATCAGGCATTGCAAAAAAAAATGATGTAAAATGTCCCGTCAAAATATTCATTCTTAAAGAAAGAAAATGGCAAATCAAAAATTCTGAAATAAATTAAACGTAACCTTCCATAAATGCAACTAAAATTCATGACTATCTTCCACTGGCAATACAAAAAAGAAAAAAAATCGCCAAATTTAATCAAGAGGGGAAATTTTTACCTCAGAACAAAAATTAAATTTCATTTCGTCACAGTCAAGAGAAAAAAGTGACAACCTTCTGAATGGTTTTATCCACGCCAATTTAAAATGATATCGCGTAAAGGATAATTTTCCGATGTGAAAATGCAGTTCCTTTAGGCTTAACAATGCTTTAATTTTTTTTTTTGCTGATTTTACATCCTTAGTTTTTTTTTGCAACAATTTTAGCGGTATTTTTCGGAATGGGACCTGAATCAAGAAAATCGGTTAATTATTTCGGGTAGAAAGAGCCAATTAATGCCATTTTCGGGTTCTAAAATTAAAATTCGAACGGTTCGGCACTTTTTTGGCGTTCGAAAAGCCCCTACGTGCTTTTTCGGGTGCCCAAGTACCTCTCAGACGAATTCGATCAAAATCCGACATAAACTGTGGATTTATATAGGGAACATACATCTATATATCACACACATACATTTAAATATATTCATTGTTTAATTTATATAGATTGAATTTAGGCATGTCATTTATTACGCTTCAAACATAGTGCTACAATTAAAACAAACATAAGCTTTAAAATTAAAAACTGGAAAAAAGAGGCAATATATGTTTCTACAGCTCTTGAACTAAACTCACGGTCGATCATCCTCATATATATATTGGCCAATGATCGAGTAACCCGCGAGTGTTAACAATGAAACTCGCACTGTGGCATAATAATTTGATAATATATTTTGGTAATGTTTAACATGTAAGGAAAGACTTTATTGTGACAAGGCTGATCTCGATCGAAAACCGAACTATTTTACTGGTAAGACTGTGTCATTTCAGAGCAATAACGAAACGAAAAAATGGTCAACAATGAAGGCTACCTACAGGAGTTTAGGGTTAATCCACTGGAATTACGGTTACAATTTCAACTATTAAAATATCACCAAACATGCAATGGCTTCGTTTAAATGTAGAATAGTCGAAGCAATTTTCACCCGTCATACCTTGACAGGCGACTTTCTAGTCTTAAAATAACTGACAGCCGATTTTATTTTCAATACACACATCAACAATAGTTTTGTTAGCACGCACGCGTGGCTAGTGCTGCCAAAAGTCAAATGTTAAAAGATTTTTAAAAATGTAATCAAATATGGCAATCTTTAGTTCTCAGGAGCGCAAAGGAAGTACACCAATAAACACAAAACAGTGCTAATTTTTCCCGGAAGCTTGTCGCACGCTTTTGGTATAATCAGCTATTTTTTTTTACGCTTATTTCTTCGCTTGTAAGTACGTTTGAGGGTCAAGAGCTTTTAATAACTAACATAATTTCAAGTACGTATTTTTTTACGTACTCAAGTTTTCACAAAGAAAATCTCTTCTTGGTACTTAACGAGAATCTATCTAATATAAAATTTGACCATATTTGGTTTCAATTTGTAATTCATTTGCTTCTTCATTTTCCTTGGTGGATCATCTGCTCATAGACGTCATGCAGATGAGCCGTCACTGCTCTGAAAACCACTATCAATCAGACAAGACTTCTCATTAATTTTTTTTACGTTAATATTTTTACAGCCGTTATGGAAACTTCATACGTAACCTCATTACCATCAAATATTTCATTGTGAGTTGCTCATTAACTTTACAAAGTTTTTCGTGATTTTTAATTAGGTTTATAGTTGTAGCATTAAAATAAGAAAACAGACCATAACTCGCATTGAGCATGGTGTCCAGTTATTTTATGTTTAAAAAAATAATAATGTTATAAAAAATGATTTGAGATGTTTAGCAATGAATTGGCAAAATGTAACCGCATACTTGAAAATAAGACCACAGTTTGTCCGAAGCAAAACTAAAAAATGAGTTTCGTTTCTGCATATTTTTCATTGGTTAATGGAACTCTTTTAATTTTTACTTTTTTAAAGAACGACATAAAAAAAGAAAGAAATTACTGTTAGGTGCACAAACAAAAATTTCAGTCTGTATCAAATTTCTGTAAACTGAAATAAAACCACATAATGATCATTTTTATAATCTTGGCGGAAATTTGATACCTGTCTTGAGTGTCAAATGACTTGCAGATGATGAAATATATTCCGTTATGAACAGGAAGTTTTCAATGAGACACGCAATTGAATTTCCTACCTTTACACTTGAAGAAAATATATGAATGATTTTGTGAAATGCAACCAATAAGACGGTAAAAGCTGTTTGTTACTTTCCTAATTATTTAAAAGCAAGGAATGCCGAAGCTGTAGTTTGCGATTTTAAATTTTTGGGTAAAATTGAGTCTGAAGAAAACATTAAAATTTCTAATGCTTGTAAAGCAATTTTCGATAAATACGCACTCTAGACATGCCACGGTATGAAAGAGCTTTGGCTTTAAAAAATTCTAAAACTTTTTACAGCAAAATCTGCATGCAACATTAAGAATCGGTCGATATCTATAAATGATGAAACTAATAAACACTTAATATTGCCCTTTTCAACCATAAAGTAAAAATGGTCTATCCTTAACTTTTAATATTTGCAAATACGCAATTTGAAAAAGGTTCTTTCAATACATGCTGAAAGTAAGCAAACATGAAACTTTATTTATTTTAAAAATTATACAAAACGTGCAGCTGCATTTAATCTATATAACCCAAAGCTGCTAATATTTAAGGCGAGGTTTTTTTTTTTTTAAACTTAATTTATTCGGTACTCCTGCTGAGCTACCGATGCATTTGTTGTTACTTTTTTCGTTGTACATGGCCTATTGGTTACTGTTAAATACTCTTAACTTATAAGTATGTAATACGTAGTCCACAGCGCCTTTCAAACACTACATAAAATGCTGTTCATGCTGCAGGATTTTTATTACTTTTTATTTTTTTATTATTTAAAATAGGCAGCTTTCACAAGGAAAAAAAAAGTACAGTACCTACTTCCGTTTCGAGACAAAAAATCACGGTTTGGTTAAGTCATTGGTTACAAGGTATATTTTATATTTTGGTGAAGATTTTCCTTCTCTGAAAGCTCTGTTTAAGTTTGAAGCCGATAAAGGCAATATACACTTTATCTATTAGCTTAGTAAAAGAGCATTACTAGTATTGATCCATCTCTTATCTCTTAGCTATGAACCAGTTTTGTTTCTTATTCAAAAAACTAAAGGTCATGGAAAGAAATAGAACATATAAAGTCCTCGAAAACTCTTTATAAAGAGCATTAAACTGTCGATTCAATAAATAATGATGATCGGAATGACGATAAGAGTTTGCAAAAGGTACAAAACAACCCCAATTTATATCTAACGATAAGGAGTCGTTACATTTCCGCACATAAATCATTCCGGTATCTATTTGAATATTTTTAGTAATAATTTGCTGCTGCACTTTTCTTTTTCCTATGATAGATTTTCCACTCATGATTAACTTATGCAAAAACATCAGGGTAATTTGAAATTTCGTTACGTGCTGTTTCGTAGTCATCAGAAATTTATTACTTTACAAAGTTTTACTGATATTTATAGTTTAACATTCAATGCATCCTCATTGTCTTAGATTAAGCAAAACCCACGAGTGCAGATGTATTTATCAAGATATAACTGTTTTTTTTTCCAAATTTGGAATTTTCTTGAATTAAAAACTCAACAACTTTGATTAATTGGCGAGTTTACTTATGTTACGTAAATGCATCGTTAGAAACGGATTGTTTAGCCTTTTAAGATTTTAATAAAAAACTAATTTCCAGTTTCAGATTTTTTTTTTGTACATTATTCTTACAAATTGATCATATTATCCGTTATATAACAAACTTGGACATTTTAGGAAATTTAAAGCTACTAAACTAATAGTTTTAGGAACATTGTTATGCGTAAACTGTAAAAAAAATGTGTATGGTTACAAGTATTAATGGGTGTAAGGTAAACGAATTCCAGATTGTGTAGTATTATTGTTTGAAAAACTTAAATTAGTGGAGGAACCTTGCACTATGGTTTCAGTAGAATGCAAAGCGCATGCGTAAAGATCAGAATTGGCGCAGAGCAGGTAAACTCTTATTAGCAAATCGAAAACCGGCATTTGTGGCCGAGCGGGAAAAGCTCTTCCTTTTGCGTCATTGTCGGTACGGTTAGACTCTTGTTGAACGTTCGAACCCCACTCAAAATCAATAAAAATGTCTTGTTTGTGTGTTAAAATAAATTATTAATTGGGTCATTGGGGTTGTATTGGGGCTGTGAAAAATCATTGACTTGATAAATACTGAATAAACGAGTAATAAAAAGCAAGAGCTGTAAAGATGATTAATCTAGGTTGATTTCTTTTTCAATATTATTATCAAGAAATTGCAAGTAGCAAGTATTGTAATTACTAATTTATTTTTTGTTCTTTCAATTTAAAACGTATAGAAAGAAATTACTACTTAACCATTTAATATGTATCTAGATAATTTAAACTATCGGATAGTTAACTAGAAATATAAGCCTACTTGCTACCAAAAATCATTACTTGTTCAAGAAAGTCAGATAACAGATTAATTTTTGGTAATGTGTAATCTCTTAAGCAATTTATTTGTAAGCATAGAGAAAATTATGGCATAACCTTACGCAGACATGAGTGAGGCGTTACGCAAAAGTTGCATTACTGTGGTGTAACCTTCAACAAGCTATGTGCAACAATTTTTTACAGTGTACTAGCGGCGGAGTGTAAAGACATTTGGTGTGCTTTAGGTGGATAATTGCCGACTCAGAAGAGGATTGTGGCGCAATTAAAAAAAAAAAAAACAACAACAATTATTTCACCTACATAAAACATTGATTTTTTTAAAAAATGAAACTGTACACGTAAAATGACCATGGCAAGAATTACGGAAGGCGACTGTGGGCTAATGCTTTCTTTTTTTCCCCTGTTTTACTGTTTTAACAGTAAAACAGGAAAGAGCTGTTAATGCTCAAAGAGTTAAAGCTAGTAATACTTTAACTTGTTCGTCCTTATTATCTACGTTTCGTTCTCTTCTTATATCTTGTACAGAAATGTAGCCCACATTTTTTTTTATTAATTGTTGCTTAACGTCAAACATGATAGAAGTTTAATTTTTTTTATTCCCATCCTTCCCTGGTCCAGTAAATGTTTCCTTCGAGAAAAATGTTAGTTTTCTAGTTTCAGAATAAATTTTAGTATGTTAATAATTAACAATGGGTCGAGTTGCATCGCATTAGTTAGTTTGAAAGATCCCCATTCGCGCAGCATTGAGAGTGTGTAACTCTAAATATTCCTTTTGAATACAGAAGCACTTTGAAAATGTTTTGATTTAACGTATTCGCAATATCCTTGTTACATATTACGAAATTAATAATAATAAAAAAGAACCCTTCTTTAATGTATTTAAAAAGCATGTTTCTTTGGGACTACGGCTTAGCATCTTCAGCTCAAGACTTTTATTGCATTGAAAAAAATAGTTCCTAATTGTTAAAACAAAAGCAGGCATATGTGGCAATTTTGCTGTCTTTTCGTTTTAACACAGTGATTTTTATTTTTTTAAGAGAAAACTGTTTCCGGGCAGTTAGGTTTGACAGAAATTTTAGCAGACAAACAAGATAGTTAAATACAACAAACGATTAATCATTTTTTTTATGCAACACTACTCCAAATTAAAACAACTTCACATCAAAGCGGAACACATTTTCAATAAAAGTAGAGCATAACACCATAAAATAAATTTGAGGCAATATTGAGAGCATTTCATGTAAAACTGTATTGTAAAGTCTTAATTAAAATGGATTGCAGTCAACTTCAAAATTGAAAATATCAATAGTATTCACAAAGCAGACGAGTCTCAATTTACATTTTGAAAAATTCTGTCACACTAGATAAAATGCCAGCATCAATCCAATGTTCAAATATCCTTTCGCACTGTTGTTCGAAAAATATTAGCGAAGTTGATTAATTTGGAAAGGGTAAACATAGTCGAAATGAATTATTGTTACAGTGAGTGTAAATTTAATTTATCTCTTCAAGTATAATGTATACGTTAATTCAGTTTGTTTCCACAGAGCAAACACAAAGACACTGTTATGATTCCGTATTTTGTAGCCTTTCTCACAGAGATTTCCCTTCATTCAAAGCAAAAATTGGAATTCATTGACACTTACTAGTAAAAGGATGCTGTGGTGCTAAAATGCTGATGTAATTTTCATATTTATAATTTTTCAATAGCAAACTGATGTAACTGGTTTTGCATTGATTTTAAATGTTGCAGGACAAGCCTGAAATTGGAAAAAATAATAAAGCTTAACACTATGCGTATAAACACTGAACAGTGCAGTGGTCCCCTTCTAATTTTTAGAAAATTTTCTGCTTTTTTTTAAGAGTAAGTACACCTATTTCCTAAAATTATAATCTAATAACTCAGCAAAAGCCGGATAGTTAATATTTTGCAGCGGAAAAAGGTAAAATTTCCTTATACTCTAAAGGGTAATCATTGCCTTTGGACTCATAATAATGAAACCAAGTTTCGATTCATAAGAATAATTATTCAGCAATAATATAGTATAAGTATCAGCCGAAAAATGGGCTACGATCTTTAGGTTGACGTATATGCCAAGGAAACTGAAGTTTAAATAGCATCGCATTAGAATCAATGTCCATTAGTAATTTAATTGTACTTTTTGATGTTCTGAGATATATTTACTATGAATTATTCTAAAACATTCACCCTGTCAACATGTTCGACTGTACTCCCAAAGCAGTATTTTTAAATCAAGAGTCAAAAGTTGCACATCATTTATTAACCAAATAAGGAACATCGCACGCATGAACTTAAGAAACTTTCATCTTTAATTTAATGTATTGATGCTTCATTATTAAAAAACTACTGACTGACAAATACTGACTATAAAATTTTCCTCAAATTAAAAAAAAGTTAAGTTAGGAAAATGGGTAGATTTATTTAAAAAGTAACGTCAAAAAATCATAATATTGTCTTTTTTTTCCATGGGGTGGTTTTGCACATAAAATCTGCCTATGTGTTCATACCATGTCATCGAAGACAGAAAACCCGATTTTTAGAGCTATTTTTCCTGTTTTAAGTGAATTGAAAATTTTCTCAAGATTAAATGAAGGAGATAATTGCTCCCATTCAATCCAACGCAAAGGTTTAAAGTTCTTTTTTGAAGTACGCGTTTCAGTGCAAATAGAGACGGTTGCACGCTCTTTGCCAAATATTAGAGACACAATGCTATACCAGACAACACGATATCAACCAACTTTTCAACCAAGTTAATTTTTCTGGCAAAAAGTAGCTGTTTTCCAGTTTGAGTGTTTACTGTAGTTTAAACCTTCAAAAAAAAAAAAAAAAAAAAAAAAAAGCATGTTTTTAATATTTTTATTTTGTGATTTTGTGTTCATCGATAATTACTTAGAAGTATATTGTATTCTAAAAATAACGATACATTTCCAAGAAAAGCACTAAGATATTCATTTATATCTTAAGTGTTAGAAGAAATGCTCTTATTCTGAACAGTGAACAGTATATGAGTGATAAAACATACCATGAGGAGTGTCAGCTGTACCAGAAAAAGCAGAGAAAAGCCACCAACAAGAGCAAAAATCTGGCAACTAGTGAAATAGTTCAGACGCAACAATAGCAAGGGGGATGAAAAATCTCAGCGAAAACCTACCGTCCAAATCCAACGATACCGATTCGTCTGAAATTGTTCACAAATAGCCTGATATAATTGCCTTTGATGGTGGCTGTTTTTTGTAATTCGCTGGAACAGATGAAGCACCTCTTGAAATGACCATCTATTTTCCAGGAAACGATGGCAATTCCTTCTTCTAAGGAGATCACTTCTGCAAACACATGTGAAAGAATTCATGTTTTCATGGAAAGGTTTTTTTTTTCTTTTTTGAAGTGCTCTACCTTGCAGTGCTCTACTTCTAAATCAACAAATAATCAACAACTGTATTTTTCTTACTTTTTATTGCATACAGATTAAATTCAAATCAGTGCAATTATCATTTCTCTGTTTGAAATGCAATATCTGAGAGGAGTAATTGCCTTGAGGAGGTGGATGTTCTCTGAAAGAAATCAAGGAATCGAACAACAAACACTTTTCAAACAAAAATGCTGTATAAAATAATTTTGAAAAAAAAAGAAAATTAATTTGAATTCGGAAATTTTGAATCCACATTATGTTTTTCGCAATCACGAACTGCGACAGGACCCTACTTATTGTAGTTATTGTTTCTAGAAACGGCACCCCTGTCCCCCAAGCCTGCCTTCCTCCTGGGCATAGTTGTGTGTGTAAGTGTGTAGGCTTGTGTGTGTGCGTAGACCTGTGTGCATCACGTAGGCATGTGTAAGTGTATGAAGTCATGTGTGTGTATGTGTGTGTGAGCGTGCGTGTGTGTAGGACATGGACGCCTCCGACCAGGAGAAGCGGATAGCTCAGGACCGGAGCAGCCGCGCCGCCTGCAGAGGACGGTGGGCGGTGGTGCTGCAGACGCCCCTGATCCAAGCTGAAAAAGGAACCGTAACGCCAAGGACGGTCAAATGAAAACAATAAGCAATCGTGATTGCTCAAAAAAAAAAAAAAAAAAAAAAAGAACCGATTTAAAAATTGCTCTAAAAAGTGAAAAATAATTTTATTCTTTGAACACCATCGATAATACTTTTAAATGTAATTTTTGAAGTTGGCGCAAAAACAAAAAGTTAAATCATCTGTAACAATAACTCGCTAATAGTTTTTACGAAAATCACCCTAAGTTAGGAAACAAACATTTATACCATTACTCAAATATGCTGTCGTCAATGCATAGTATATGCGAGTGGTATTGACGAATCTGGGCCCGGTTAACATTATAGTTGTACTAGTTGAAATATGGCTACTAATAATTTTATCTATAGTTTTTCGCCAACTTAAAAAATTACGTTTAAAAGTATTATCGATGGTGTTCAAAGAATAAAATTATTTTTCACTTTTTTGAGCAATTTTAAAGTCGGTTCTTTTTTTTTCAAAATCGTTTCATTTCATTCTTTTTAGAGAAAGTGTATTTTTAGAAATAGTTACCCTCACAAAAATTCACCTTATTTTTTCATCAAAAATCTCCATAAAAAAAAATTATAAACACGCCTTAAACTTTAAGCTATTGGCACTAAAAGTTTGCCCCTGTTACTCTTTGGGATTCGTTTGCATGCTAATTTAATTATAACCATTTAAATATAAACGGTTTCCCAAACTTATTTATATTTCACAACATACAAGTTGCTTGTGACACAATCCCATATTTCTTTACTTAGCCTTAATATCTATTGTTGGCATAGGTGATTTTCCTCGCTTCCAGGTTATATTTGCCCCCTCTATAGCGCAATGACGGGGAGTAAACTTGATGCATGCTTCAGAGAAGCCTTATAATTCAACATTCTCATAACAATTACATTTAATATTACTGTTAATGGTAACAAACTTTTACAACAATGGGTTTTTATCGGGGGGGGGGGGGGGAGCGCACCCACGGAAGCGGAAACTAGAAAATCTTCTCCTTTCCAAAATACTAGATAATTCAGAGGGTTTTGTCTCAGATGACTGTGTAACTAATGTCACAACTAAACCACCCTATCAAAAGCCAAAAATGTGAATTATCACTGCCAGGGAAATCTTTACACAAAAATATTTCAAAATACCGTGAGTCTGAGCCACTGCCGGATCTGGGGTAAGCTAGTCTGGACCGTTGTTTCAGGTGGCAAATTCAAGGGTGTCGATAAGAGCCCAAGTGTGGTGCCAAAAAGGTGTCATGACCTCCGTAAGAGACCAAAGAAAGCTTAAAAATTCACTTTTTGTTCTTTTGCTCTGAAAAACTTCTGAGATAAAACCCCGATGCTAACACCCTTTCCTAATATCGCCGCTAATAACTTTAAAAATGCTTTTTTATAGAGAATACATTTAAAAAATATTTCTAGAAGAGAGTCACTTTTATGCGCTCTTTCTCCCAACTTGGCCCCCGTCACCAGTAATTTCAATTTTCAAAAAAAAAAAAAAAAAAATCGAGAGAAAAACAGTGCTTCCTTTTTTTCACTAATGTTACCAAGAAAAACTAGTATTTTGTGGCCATCACGAAACTTTCTTCTATATCTTTCGTATAATTATGAGCCTTCCCCATGCTTGACGTGGGGAATATTCCCAACAAAAACAAAATTGCACAAGCAAAAACTTAACGACCATCGCAATTTTCGATTTATCTCAAAAGCAAAGCAAAGAATGAAAATTGAAAATTATTTTAAAGCCTTGCTTAAAATAATTCCAACATTTATTTGTTAACAAACACAAGATGGCAACAGTTAAAAAGTTTAAATCATAGAGTAACAATAAGAGTAGACCGAGCTTTCCCAGACTTGCTGATGACAAAATTGGTTCATGGATACATCATGTGACTGGTGGGAGGCTTGGCGAAAACTTTGGCAGCATGGTTGCTAGATGGCAACATTATCTATAGTTTGCACTCGACATGTATTTTAAGACGTAATGTGCTTTTATTATAATTTTTTTCCAGATGCAGAGATCGAACTGTTTTTCTTTTAGTTATGCATTATTTTGACATTAGTCATTAGTTTTTGATCACAGTTTTCAGTAACTTTTATTTCATTTGGAACTGCTACGTCAGCGTTGACGTGAACGTAATGGCGTAAACGTTTTGCGTTAACGCAAAAATGTACTAATCGGTATCTTAAATTGAAATTGTAGGTAAAAATCTTACTGTTTGCTGATTATTTTTGGGCGCTTGCATCTTTAATTGCTTAGAGAGTTATTGAAATTGACTAAATAAAATGCACAATACTATCTAAACTAAAAACTCACTATATTAACAAAATATTTACAACTTAGAATAACAAATTTACAAATCGGACTCCATAAAAGATCATTCTTCCGTGTTCCATCAATTCAATTTTTTCTCGCTGGCGTTGAACGTCTGCTACAATCAACGCCGCTGTTGCGAGGATATCCACCAGTCACATGGTTTGGTTCATGAGCAGCAAAAGGGTTGCCATAGCTCGGTCTCTTGTTATTAGTCTATGGTTTAAATCATCGCGATTTTCTTGTCTTTTTCCAACAATTGAAATCACGCGAATTACGCAGACAACAGTTTATAACGATTTATCTTTTTTATTGTCGCAATTATAAAAGCTATTTTTATACTCACAAAAAAATCAGCCCCCCCCCCTCATGGAGCGATTGGCGCCAAAATTGAACCAACGCCTGTTTACATATTGATTGACATTTATCCCAAATGTCATCCAAAACGTAGCATTACTTTTTGAGATATGGCACTCACAATGGAAAACAAAGAACGTTCGATTGCGCCCCCCCCCCCTTTCAGCTATTGACGCCAAAAAAGAATCAGCTTACCCAAGGGCTACTTGTCGTTAATTTTTTTTTGTTTCTGTTCATTATTTCTTGAGATACAGCAGTCACAATCGACGACAAAAAACGTTCCATAGCTCAACTTTCGTTTGTGGAATCGATACCAAAACTGAATCAGCATCTATACATAATAGGGACAACATATGGACCAAATTTTGTTTGATTCCGCCAATTACTTCCCGGGGAATAGCAGGCAAGCATAACTCAAAAAACGTCCCATTGCTCTGCCCACCTTGGAAGAATTCGCGCCAAAAACAAATGGGCACAAGTTCACATAAGGGCACATATGTGTACCAAATTTCGTTCGATTTTATGCGGTAGTTTTTGCTGTAGAGCGGTCACAAAAAACTGGTCACACACATACACGGACGTACCCACCCACACAGAGAGACAGACATTTTTCAAAAATGGTCGAAATGGATTTAGCAGGGGCGGCAAATAGGGGGGTCGAGAGGGGGCAGTCGCACCCCCAAATTTTTTGAGATTTATGATAAAAAAATGAGTAAATTCAATTTACGTAAATCGCAAACCAATGTTCATGAAAAAAGAATCTTGCTGGTTCTTCATAATGGTTGAAGAGACTCGACATATTTTCAGACATGATCAAGTGTTTTCCGTTTTTCTTAAATAATTAGAAATTCATCAAGCCTTTACCGGCCTTTTCAAAACAGAAAAAACTGATGAAGAATGGTAGTAAATTTTAACTAAAGACATAAACCTCATATAGGCTAAATATTTTATTCTTGTGTGCTCTGTGTAACGACGGTTAAGAGAAACCTGTGCAGTGGTGTGGTTTTATGATTTTCACTAAATGCCTTGGTATTTTACATTCATTGTTACGCTCATATTTTAAGTGTGTCTATTCAATGAGTGTTCATCACTTTCTTCTGCTAGAAACACATTTCAACTGCTAAATGCATAGTGTACTTTCATAGATACGTCTTAGAAATACGTACTATTTTTGAAAAAAATATCTCACATCAACAAATATCTTTTCTGTGGGTTCTTTAACAATGCAACCTCAGCGTGACACAAGAGAGTCTTCAAGAGGCAACCACAAGATGGTCTCTTAAACCATAAAAACCCTTCTCGATAATTTCAAAGTGATTTTGGAAAACAGCTCTTTCAATAATGAAGAAGCTAATGTCCTTTAACATGTCTTCAAATGAATTTTTATTCGTTTTGTTTGTATTGCGGAGAGTTTTCGAACAATGCTTTACTCTATCAAAACATCTTCAATCAGCTAACCTTAATTTTTGGACTGTTCAAGCTTCAGTGTAAGCTACAATTGAAACTAGTTTAAAATTTCACCTGGATGTATATTTCAACCAAGCGTGGATTTTTTTCAAAAAAATTCTTACTCCAGAGAATTTTAAAAAGGTGCAAAGAATATTCAAATGAATTTAGAAGAGGTGACCAAAATGCACATGAAGTAAAGTCAAACCTTGATTTAACATATTGTATAAAATAATAGATTCAGTTTCTAATAAAATTAACACAAGATTTGATGATAAATATTTTCCTGTATTGTTGGCTCTATATTATCTGCATTGGATGTTGAAAGCAAAAAATAAATTGTTTCAATTAGGAGTAAAATTTATTGCATGAGGCAATAAGAATTGTTTAGAGACTAACTTAGAATAGACAATTCTATGATGAAAAATGAAGATCATCACAATTTTTAAAGTTACCTGCGTAAAATTTGAAGAGCAAGATGCGAAAAGTGTGTTTTCATACGTAACATAGTTATTTCAATTATTTTTCAACCATTCCAATCAGTTCAGCTCGTAGAGAAAAATCATTTTCGTGTTTCAGGAGGTAAGAGAATTATTTTCGAAGCACAATGGGGGGAAAAAACTTAGCTGAAAAAAGATCATGACTATCTGGACTAGTAATGTGGGCATTGCTGGATTAGTGATAAGGTTTCTTGTTCTTCCCTATTTTAAAAATCAAGCATCAAAACTTTATTAAAAGGTTGAAATTGTAATACAAAAACACTTGGTTTGGATAACATATTCTAAAGAACTACAAATTTTGTTATAAAAATTTTAATTGTTTTTGAACATTTATTTTTATTAATTTTAAACCTATATCATGATTACTTACTGTTAGCAAATATGTGTTTCGACTTCATATTGTGGTAATTCATATTTAAGAAACTCGACCCCCCAAATGAAATGCTGAAATGCCGCCCCTGGGATTTAGCACACCTCAAAACGTTCGAATCCGTCAAAATTCAAAATTTGAAAATTTGCATGAATCCAATACTTTCTTCGATACATTAGCTCTAGAAGAAAGTTTAAAAAAAAGCCTAAAATGCTGCTTTTGATGGTAGTTTTGGAGTTTTTTCCAGGACCGTCTCTTTTTAGACCACCAAAATTTAATGTAAAATCTGCACCGGTAATTTTCATTTACCGAAAGAAAAAGCAAATGTATGGCGTATTATAGAGCTATGTTATTGCTAGCGTAATTTAAAATTGTTATATATATAAGGGTTGCCCAAATGAAAAAAGGACAAGTGCAATAACATCAGAATGAATGATTCAATTAGAGCGTCACTGCACAGGTATTTAAAGGGTGGTATGAGGTATGCATCTTAAGTGGCGGTTAGCGGTGAAACTTGTTTGCAGTAGAGGACATTGTACAAAAGGAAAGTCGTGCTATCCATGGATGCGTCCGGATCGGAAAGCGCGGTAGAACGGTAATGATGGCATACGACATCAGATCTGCAGAGACCGAGCCAAATAAACATCGTGATCACCAATTATTCCATTGTCTTCGTTAATGAAATGATCTGAGCTAATCGAAAGATTAAGAGACCCGTGAAATCAGTGACGAACTCAACCTGAGTAAAGGAACGGTTCACACTATTATCCACAAAGATCATCCCAGGAAACCTAGACGACCCTAAACAAATTTTCCGTTAGGAAGACTTCCACATCTTTAGGCCACATAAGAGAGCACTAGCAGAGAAACGTTTTCATTTGGACGATGAAGTGAAGGAAGCCGTGTAGGACTTTCTCAGGAATCAGCCCCGATCTTTCTACAGCGAAGGCATCGACCTGCTGCTGCAACGCTGGGACCTGTGCCTCAACGCCCATGAAAATTTCTTTTGATTTACATTAAAAGTATTTTTTTTTATTCAACTTGTCCACTTTTCCTTTGTGCAACCCTTATATGTAACGATTAAAAGGTTTTTTTCGAAAATTTGATCTGGACGAATGAGGGCCGGATAAACGAGATTCTACTGTCATTTCAAAAACACAATACATTTCATATACCCTCGTTGAACAGAATTTCTGAAAGAGTTCCCCTCCAAAATGCATAGTCTGGATCCACCACTGTTTATATTTAATCATTTTTTAATAGGCAAAATGCATGAAATTGACTTTTTTCCACATAGCTTTTTTTTCTAGACGCTGTAAGTGGAGAAAAAAAATCGGTATGAACTTATAACTTGCTCCTTTTTGAAATCGATTAAAAAGTTTAAGGAGTCTCCTGTAAAGTTTCCATTTGGCTTATTTTTTTAAGTGCACTAAACATTTCATTATCCGTGATAATTATTGATTGAACTTCAACAAAAACTCGAAAAACACAGAAAAGTAAATAGTGTCTCTGTAAAATGTTTTTTTTTTTTTTTTTGAAGAGAGAAGACAAATAAATTTTCAACCGTATCTGTTGACTTGACGGGGACTTGATACTTCTTAAAAGGCAAAAATCAATTGAAAGACCGATCATTCAATCTTTTTTCTCAAAAACGTAGTTTGACACCTTTAGTATAACTCAGCTGCTTTAAAATTTCTAAAACAATTTGATCAATGTTATTACAGAGAGCAAAAAGGATTTCAATAACTTTAGCTGCACCGTTTTTCAAGTTAGTCTTAAACACGACATTTTTTCAGTTTCAGTTTTTTCATCATAGTATTTCTTCAAAGCGTATGCATGACGCAACTTCAAATTATATCGTGGGTCCAATACAATCTTCACAGCAGTACTAAATATGGTTTTTGCTCGATTTCGAAAAGATAAAATGTTAGTATCAGAAACCATTGGCTGTAAAGTTAAACATTGTGTAGCAAAATATTGGTAAATGAGAAAAAGAGATGGAATTGGAAAGTCTAAATCAACCAATTAAGTTTTACATGTTCATTTAAATTTATATTTGTCTTTCATGCAAACATGTGTTTTTATTAACATGTTTAATATATTTATATATACTAATAAGGCATGACATAAGTAATTATCTTTAAATTCAAAATTTGGTGTACCAAGTAGACTTTGGAGAGTGGTTCACTTTCTAAAAAAGAAATGTAATGTCTTCTAAACTCTTCTGCACCCGGTACCAATAAGTTCCCTTTATTGAAAAGTAGATGTGTCACAAACTAGTTTTTAACGAGGTTAATCGATGCTCCTAAGAAATTCATTTCACTTTCAAACTGTATTTTTTTAATAAATACATATTTTTAAATTATTAAAAATTTTAATTTTTTTTCTACAATGCATTGATAAAAGAAATAATACAATAATTTTAAAAACATTTTTTTTTTCAACTCGTTGATGCCAGAAAAATCCGAAATTAAAAAGAAAATTACTTTCAATTCATATTTTAAATAAAATATTTTTTTGACTTTCACTGTGTCACTGTTCACTGGCATCAATTGGATATTCAAAATTTTCAATATATTCTGCTGGTTAATAATTCTGAGATTTGGTGTTCATAATAATCGCATCTTTCATAATAATCGCATCTTTTAGATACAATGTCCTTCAATACGAAGAATATCCGGCGGAAATTTGTTCAGTTTACATGGTTATGACGAAATGGCAAAATGCGCATATGGCAAAAAACTTGATTTCCTGTATTAAACCATATCGAAAGCTATATTTAAATCTAAAATTTTCATGATAGCTATCTTGAAATCTTAAAATAATTCTGAAATATCAATCATTACACGCTACGGCTGATAGTTAAAGAGAAAAAGAAAAAAAAAATGAAATGACTATTTAATGCATTTAACAACATTAAAAATAAATAATACCATAAAAATCCTATTTCAACTGAATTGAAATTCTGAGCTTCTAAATCTCAAATATTTGAATTCTAGATCTCGTTTAGGTTTAAAATTCTTAAGTTCAGAAGCGAAATTTAAATCATCGTTGCAGTGCAGTTATAACTGCATTTAACATCAAAAGTTATGAGCAATTTGTTTTAATAAAATTCTTTTTTTCCCATTACAAACATCGTGTAAGTTTCAAACAAAACAAAAAACTCATTAAGCTCAATCTTAACAGTCCGTATGTTCTAAGGATACCTCGTTAAACAATAATTAGTCGTGTCTTTCTTCTATTGATCCAAAACGTCAACAAAAATTAGTTGAAACATCGGAAGTGCTTAGGATAAAGTTCATTGAAAAAATCATGTTTCTGCGTTCTGTTTCCGATAACAGCTGAGTTAAAAGTTGATTATCGTGTTTTTTCGGGTGAACTGTTGTATTAAATTCTTATGTGTGGTCCTTCGATATAAGCATGTGCATGACAATTCATTGTTGTTTTCTTTATATTTGATGTGACATCAGAGAAATTTTACCTTCTTTAATCTTAAGCTGGTCGCTTGAAAACAACCGTTTACTAGCGAAAATTTAAATTTAGTTCGGTTAGAAACGATGATTTTGTCTCTCGTCATATTCGACAAGTTAAGTATGAATTTGTTTCTGTATACCGGGTTGTATTTAGTATAAAATATCATTCACAAAATGATTCTCTTCATTTAATATTTAATTAATTTAACATTTTTAGTGCTAATAAACAAAATATCTAACATTATATTTAATTGATGTTAAATTAATATGTAATATGTAAATAATGCAATGGTCATTTTTAAGCTCAGCTTGAAAATGCTCTGCGTATACGTGTCATACATGTTACTGTATAAAGTAGATGTAGTTATATACACTGTTAAAAAAACCCTGAAAGTTCAGGTAGTTTTCTGACTGATTTTAACAGAATATTTCCGTAATGCTTCAAAACGTATTTTTTCCTTACAACAACGTAAACATCCCGACGAAAACGGAATTTTTCCATTTCTAGGGTTGCCGCTGTGCTGTACTTTGCTCTGATTAGTCTTCAAGTCATGATAAACATTCCTTATTGATAGTGCTTATTAATCGCACTGTTACATTTTGCTAATTAAAAGCATATTTAGAATAACAACTCGGATGCTGCAGACAAAATAGATAGCTTGCTATTTCATGTCTGGAGAGTAATATACTCGTTATGTCGAAATTGTTTATACGCCTTTGAGCTTTGTAGGTTTGGAAAAATGTTCGCGCCATTTTTAGACTGGCAGATGTGTTTTGATCGCCCTGATGATTTGATGTGGGTTTTACTGAGTCAGTATTAGAATATTATTGCGGTGTATTATTTTGCTCAATACTTCTAACAATTCTATTCGTTAGTCATATTGTGTGTTCTAGCGGTGAGAATAGTTTTAGGATCCGTGTTATCCATTTAAAATAAAGGCTATTAGATTACTTGTATCCAGATGCAATGGAGACACTTAAATTTAGCACCGCTGGTCACATGTAAGTATTGTTGAATATCTTTGTACATGTTAAAATATAAATGTATTTTTCTTGTTAATATGCATTTGATAGAATTCCGATGGTAGCTGATTTAGAATTTATAGAACTATTATAAAGTTACTGTTTTTGCTCTAACGCGTTGTATTCTTGAAAATCATTAAAACGTTAAATGCCAACATTTCGTATCAACCGGAGATTATCGTAGTGTGCGAGCAAGACAGAAAAAACCACTCAGTTTTTTTTTTTTTTTTGACAGATTGAAAGTAAACATTTTGAATCTCTAAATAAAAGTATTTCTTGCTGTTATATTTTTTGCGAAAAGGCATAGCAGATTGTTAATCTTTGAAAATACGATTTTGACAAGAATAAGTTTTCTTGACTACTTAGAAATCTGGAAACATTCATTACTCCTTTCGGGATTTCATTTATAATAAAAAATATAAATTATTCAATTTATTTCCTTAGGATCTAGTCCAACAACTTATTTGAGATTATTGCAAGTTTTTTGTAAAAACATTTCGGGTAAAACGAACTGATTGATATGTTTAGCCTAAATATAATGCTTATGCACTAAAAATCTATGTTGCTAATCCAATGAGTGAAAAATGCGGAAATCACCGGGGGGGGGGGGGGTACGAAACAGGGAACCCCGCTCTGCTATGCCATCTAGGGCTTCCAGAGAACTGACCTTTCGGCCGGGGCCCCCTTACCCGTAAGGGAACGAGATCTAAACCACTTACGACTCTAGACACCGTGGACCCAGGTACGGACCTGACTCCGGTGGTGCCCATTGCCTACTCACTGTCCCACTCGATAGCCGTTGGGCAGATACAAATCTGCTCACACGCAAGTAAAGAGTGGTCGTTTTACATACGTGGATGCTACACCATCGTAAAACCCTCCCCATTTACCCGGGCTTGGGACCGGCATAGGGACGGGCCTGGCCCCAAAAGACCAAACCCCACCTACGGCTGGGTTGGGGGGGGGGGGTATACATCATCTGAGCAAAAAAAATTTCACGTGTATGTCAATGATTCTGTTTTTAAACACAGTAAATTGGAATGCGGTACTCTCCATCCGGTCTATTATTCCATGATAAAGTCAACCGGTTTTTAAAGGTATTTTATTTGACTTATTCTGCAAATAAAAATATTCTATTTTTCATGTATGCTTTTCCATGCCACGCCAGAATATGTACGAGGAGAAGTTGAAGGAAATATCGAGCAGTATCAGCATAAAAAATTGGTGTTATATTCAAATCCACTAATTTCCTTGTTGGTACTTTTCGATTATTTTTATTCATCTGAAGGTGCGAATTTCGAGAAAGATGATTGAAAGGTAAGTTATCAAGCAAAAATTTCACTTAAAATATATTTTAGTAATAAATACAAATTTAAACTTTTTTTCTATTATATATCATTTTAAACATAGGATAGAAAAACGAGAATGAAATTTCAGTAAAATATGTGAAAATGAGAAACGAAAAAATAGCGCAACGAAAAATCAAGAACAGAAAGTTCTGTAAAGACACAGAAAGTTTAAAAACGGAAAAATAGATGAACGGAAAATTTAAAAACGGAAAAAATAGATCAACGGAAAGAAGAGAAATGGAATTTTCGTTAAATCACGGAAAATTTATAAACGGAAGAACAGAACTAAACGGAGAAATGAGAAATGGAACTTCTGTTAAGTCACGGAAAATAATTTAACGGAAACGTAATATTTACGGCAACTTTGCTGCCGGTACTTTATCCGTTATTTTGAGGAAATTTTTTTAACAGTGTAAGTAAAGTTTTATCAAGCAAGCTTTAAACAAGAAGACATACATAAAAATCAATTATCTGATGCTTGAGCTCCTTATTATATCGATACACATCGATTCTTTCCGCCCATTTTAAGAAAATTGAACTTATTTCCATTTCATTCCTTTCTTCTAAAAAGCTGACTTACGTTTTCTTTTGCTGTAGGGATCAAACGAATTGCCAAAACGCCTTTGAAATAAAAGAGCCATATGTGATTGGGGAACTCAAATAAATAGGAAAGTCAAAGCTGAAAAAGAAATTCCGATCTTCAATTTCCTAAATGCAACATCGAGCTTTCAGTCATTCATTTTACAGAAAGATTTCTGGCAGCAGTTCCCCCGCCAAATGGGGCATGTTCCTACCGACAAAAAGCATTTTAAATATTCCGCAAAGGCAACAATCACTCTTTTCAACACTTCGCCCGATGTCTTGTAAAGCAATTCTGTCAAAAAGAAGTCTTTATGTTTCTTTATGCTTTTTTTCTTTTAACTTTGATTTATTTCTTTCTTTTCGTAAAACATTCTCAAATCAGCATAAAATATTTATGGACTTTTATGAAAATGAATGCAGAGATGCATTGCTAAAATTTTGTCGGATCAAAACCAATGCAATTTTAGGATATCAAAAAAGAAATTCAGTAATTTTATGCTCAAAACTCGTATAAATATTTAAGGTGATATATTAGACACTTTCGAGAAAATTTTTTTCAAAAAGCAATTTATATGATTATTATCAAAAACAAAGAATACCTATGTACTGATTTA
The DNA here is from genome assembly GCF_026930045.1 of Uloborus diversus. Lineage (NCBI taxonomy): Eukaryota > Metazoa > Arthropoda > Arachnida > Araneae > Uloboridae > Uloborus > Uloborus diversus. The sequence goes on from NC_072731.1 coordinate 205,060,846, forward strand.
GAGAGTTTTGCCACAGTTAAAATAAAGCAAAAATATACTGAAAACATTTCGAAAGAAAAACGATAGTTACATCTCGTTTGCTGAGGGATAAAACATTTTGTATGTCTGTTATTCGTACGTTTCTATGTCTGTATGTATGTCTCGTCGTTTGTATGTCTGTATGTATGCCTGTTATTCGCACGCAAGACTTTTTTTCTTTTTTTTCACATTCATTCTAGATTTTTGAGGGGCAAACAAAGTTAGTTTTTCCTTAGGAACTATATATCATATTTAAGAAACTTGACTTTCACGACGTAATCATTGCTGATTCGAATATTGCCAAAATAAGACGAACAACTTTCAATTCGATGTATTTTGAAAGAAATGTCATAAAGTTCGAGCAAACATCAAAAATTCCGAATAAAAGAAACTAGAAAAAAAATTCTGTTATCATAAATACAATAAGAACAACTTTAGATTTTTTTCCCATGTATACAAAAACATGATCCTAATAGTAACCAAAAATGCCACTAAACGTCTACAGCTATATTTTATGTAGTTTAGGCTATTAACAAAACCCATGGATATAGTGAAATCTTCCGATAGTCATTAAAGAATCTATAGAGTTGGTTGTTAAACATATGTACAACAAAAGTATTGTAATTAACTGAATTCCTCGCACGTCTCAGTATCAGTAGAGAGTATCTTTTTTTTTGTGACTTTGTGAACTGCTCTTTTTTGGTGAGATTGGGAAATACTGTTACGCTTACATATGGAGAAATATTTAATCCTCCTCATATCATTATCATTGAAAACGATTCATTTTTCATTCTCTTTTTGTGCTACTTTTTAATTGAAAGTTTTTAGATTATAAACTTATTGACGTACCCTATTAGAAAACTAATTGTAGGAACCATAAAAAATCTAATTAAAACTTAAGAAATCCGCAGGAATTCGATAATAACTGTACTATTTTTATTTAAGGATTCACATTGTTTTTTTAGTAAAAGTCATTATAAATTTATGGCGCATAACCTTTTTAAATACATAAGTATTTTATTTGTGTATAGTTACTAAATGCAAAATAAATACCAAGGCATTGACTTAGTTACATTTTTTCTCTATGTTTTTTAAGGGTGCAAAATACAAGCAATTTTTTCTCATTAGAAAATTACTTCACGCTGCCTATGAGTATTTATATAAAAATTGCGTCAGCACTATTTAATTAATCGAGCTGCATATAATACTTCATTGGATTTATGCGATATAAAAAGAGAAGAAACTTCGTGTGAAGGTGACATGTTTAATCCTCGTTCAAGCTAATGTCATTAATCAGGGAACACTTGTGATAAACAAAAATCAATTTGCAAGAGAAAAATGAGTTTACTCTTCTAGGTGCTGCTTTTCAGAAAGACGAGAGAGAACAGCTGGTGAATAAACAGCCAGAATCGTGGGAACAAATGCATTTTGCGAGTAAAAAAGAATTGTTGAAATGTGTATTTGTTCAACTTCAAAAGTCGTGCTGAAAATGTTTTCACTGATGCAGAGCATGTTAATCAGAATTTCATTTTGTGTTGTTCTTATGGTAAAAATTTCTTTGTTCAAGTATTTCTAACAGAACATAAAATTATTATTATTATTTTTCTCAGAAACGATTTTTTTCCTTTTTTCCGCATTTGGGACAAAAAAAGTTAACTTTTAAATTTTAGTTTTATTATTAAATAGTAAAACGTTCTGTAATTGCAAAACTTAATTTCTGAATCAGAAAACATCTTTTAAAAGAAAAAATATTATATATATATATATATATATATATATATATATATATATATAAACACAGTCCAGTCACATCATTAATGTGACCATCTGTCAAAAGCCAGAATAACCACCTTTCGCAGAGCGGACTGCTGCGAGACGTGCAGGAAGAGAGTCACTTAGGTCCCTGAAAATGTTCTCTGGGATGTTGAGCCATGCCAACTCTAATGCCGTGGCCAGCTGCGCTAGATTACGCGGTTGAGGATCCATGGCGCGAACAACTCTATCGAGATGGTCCCACAGATGCTCGATTGGGTTTAAGTCAGGTGAGTTTGCTGGCCAGGGGAGGACTGTAAACTCATCCTGGTGCTCTTCGAACCACGCACGTACACTGGTAGCTGTATGGCACCTCGCATTGTCCTGCTGGAAGATGCCACCATCCTGAGGAAAAACAATGCGCATGTAGCGGTGGACATGGTCCGCAAGGACAGATGCGTACTTGTATTGATCCATCATGCCTTCCACAATGATCAGTGAACCCAAAGAATGCCTGGAAAACATTCCCCAGACCATAATGCTAACGCCTCCAGCTTGGACCGTTCCGGCAATGGTTGCAGGGTGGTTCCTTTCAGAGGTTTCACGCCTTATACGCCAACGTCCATCTGTCCGATGGAACATAAAACGCGATTCATCTGAAAACGCTACCTGTCGCCACTCAGTGGACGTCCAGCTGCTGTACCGGCGTGCAAATTCTAGCCTTCGTCGTCGATGAACAGCAGTCAGCATAGGTGCACGAACCAGGCGTCTGCTTCAGAGGCCCAGACGCAGCAATGTTCGCTGAATAGTAGTTTGGGAGACACTTTTGGTAGCCCCTTGGTTCATTTTGGTGGTCAGTTGCTCAATGGTAGCCCGTCTATCTGCCCGAACGCATCTCCGCAACCGCCTTTCGCCTCTGTCATCTATGGCCCGTGGTGCACCACATTTGCCACGTCGCTGATTTTGGACAGTCCCATTTTGCCATGCACGGTACACTTTTACCACGGCGGCACGCGAACAGTTCACAAACTCAGCCGTTTCGGAAATGTTTCCACCCTTGGCCCGAAAGCCAATGATCATGCCCTTTTGGACGTCAGATAAATCGCTTCATTTCTGCATTACGCCACCGATTGAAATACGCTCAACTGCACTGTGCTGCCACCTGCCTTCTGTGATTGGTTATTTAACTCTGACGTGGAAAGTACGTGGTGGTCACATTAATGTGACTGGACTGTGTATATATATATATATATATATATATATATATATATATATAAAAGATGGTGGGGCAATTAGCTTAGGATTACAATTAAAATGATTCTCACAAAATACCTGGTGTTTTCTAAAGGAAATCAAAGTTCGTGTTGTTATTGTGTTAGTTTAGTATTTTTACTTAAATATTTGTTTGTTTGCAGTATACTTTATATTTCCTTTTTTATTTCCTCAACCTTTTTATTGCAATGAAAAAGTGATTTCTAGTAGTATAGTAAAAAGTGCTCATGTAATATTTCCACATTGTAAGTTAATGCTTTAATAACATTTACTGAAGCATTTATTGTTTTTTTGCAAAGATTTTTAAACCACTAATTTTCTAAAAAAAAAAAAAAAAGAACCATATTATGAGTTCAAATATTTGTTTTATGTATCCATAGACTGATCATTGTTGAGTAAATTGTAACAACCAGTAATAATTAACTAACTGCTTTGCCCGGCTTTCCATCTCGAAAATGGAAGTTATGTCACGTGACACGTGTTCAACAATCAGGTTCAGGAAAAAAAACTAGTAAAATTTTGTGGCAGATTTACGGAAAAATAACCAAAAAGGAAACATTTTAAATCCCCGGATTACAGGAAAAGCCTCAAAAGCAAAGCCAGAATTTTATTTGTTCATATTTGGGAAAAAATGGCAGCTTTTCAATGATTTTCTTCCCGCTATAAATTTTAATAAAAACATTTGCGAAAAGTTGAGATGAAGCATTGAATAATAATTTGAATGGATTAAGGCCTTTGAAAAATAGGAATTTTATGACGAAATCTAAGTATAATAATTAATAGTTTTTAATTAATATCTCCTCCAATTATTATTGGAGAATTATGTTTAATAGCCAAAACATAAAGACGGGAAAATTACGAATTTATCGATACCTGGTTCTATAGTCACTTCACTGGCGTTCGGGAGAAGTAACTCGGACATAAATACATAGATACATAGGTACATACGTTCAGTTTTTAATTATATAAGATCAGCCTGTACGACAACAGAGTTAAATTGTCGAAAGCTATAATGATTTTGAACGATTTTGAACAACTTCAAAAAAAAAAAAAAAAAAAAAGCGCACTTTTAGAAGATTTTTTGAAACTATTTTGCTTAAGCCATAACTTCAATGTTTCTAATCAGACAGCATTTTCAAATTTCTATTAAACTAACCTAATTATGAGAATAACAGAACAACCACTAATAAATAATTACTGTACACTACTGCTAATTTCCATTCATGATTGGATTGCTAAATATATATATATATATATATATATATATATACAGATGGGGGACAAAATAATATGAACACCTGTGAAATAAGGAAAAATCTTTATTAATAGGTAAACCACCCTTTGATTGAAGAACAGATAGAATGCGACGGGGGATAGATGCATAAAGGTCATGGACAACATGTAAAGGAATATTAAGCCATTCCTCTTGCAGAATGGTCTCTAATTTCGAAAGTCCGGATGGAGGTGGAAATCGGGAACGAAGTTTGGACTCTAAATATCCCCATAAATGTTCAATAATAATTAAGTTCGGAGACTGAGTGGGCCAGGCGAGATGTTCAACTTTACTGTCATGCTCTTCGAACCATTCTTGGACACATCTGGCAGTGTGTATGGGGGCGTTGTCGTCTTGAAAGAGCGGTCGCTCTCCAGGGAACACAGTCTGGACAAACGGATGGACATGATCCTCTAGAATGCTCAGATAGTGATTAGATTTACACGCCCACGCAGAATAACAAGTGGCCCAAGACCACGCCAAGATATCGCACACCATACCATAATTGAGCCACCCCCATGCTTCACAGTCGGCAAGAGGCATTCCGGATTAAAGGATTCTGAGGACGTTCGCCAGACATAAACGCGCCCGGTAGTCTGAAATAGGGTAAATGATGATTCATCTGACCATATAACCTGTTGCCACATCTGTGGGGACCAAACTTTGTGGTCTCTTCACCATTGGCGTCGCTTGAAAGCATTAGTTGCTGTCACCAAAGGTTTTCGAATTGCCACTCTGCCATAAATGTTCGCAGCATGAAATTCCCTTTTAACAGTTTTGGTTGAAACGGGATTCTGGAGATGGCTGTTCATTTCAGATCTTATTTCGGATAAGGATTGCTTGCACTTCGGGTTACTATGCGCTTCAAAGCTCTTCTATCCCTATCAGCAAGCTTTGACTTTCGGCCACTATGGTGCTTTGAAGACGTCGTCTTACCTTCTTTCGTGTATGCTGTCATAACCTCTGACACCGTACCTCTTGCACACCCCAAAAGCTTTGCTGTTTCCGTAACCGATGCTCCACTTAAATGCGCCCCACAATCATTCCTCTTTGGAACTCTGTAAGGTCTGAGATCTCTACTTATTACAGAAATTTAGAACCAAGCACGCAACATTTGTGACTATTGTTGAGACACTGATAGGTTCCTCTTCACGCTCACCAGGTGGCAGACTTCTGTTGCAGGTGGCGTGGCTGTACTATAGGTGTGAAATACGGCATACTTTTGAATAGGTGTTCATATTATTTTGTCCCCCATCTGTATATATATATATATATATATATATATATATATATATATATATATATATATATATATATATATATATATATTTACCTCTTATATTTTCTCACAAAAGCAAAAGAAAGCTAATTTGCTGCAAAAACTGCGACATTTATTGCAGATTGAAGCTACTTGCGGCGTTAGCAGTAATTTTTGTTTAAGAAACTATTTAAAATCTTTTACAGAAAAAAAAATATTTGTAACAATTCCAACAAATTTCTATTAATTTGCATTGTTGACATACAGTTTCTAAATATTACATGGTTCCTATCTGTAAAAAAAGTTTCAATTGAACGTAGCTGCGCTATTAAATGTGTCATATTGCTTAGAATGTAGAACGTAATTTGTCTTTTTTATTGAATTTTTCTGAAGTTAATTCACTTCAAAAGTTCAAAAGAAAAAAAAACATAAATAAATAGTTTTCTTGGGAAACATAATACTTCAAAAGATATTTTCCCATCACGGAACATACTAAGAAGAAAATCAGCATTTTTTTCTCTTTTGGTGGTCTACTATAAAGAAAAAGAATCGATGTTTCTTAAAAAACACACTACACCGTAAAACACTTTGAAGGTAAGCTTTCTAAAAAGAATCATCTATTTCTAACTTAATTCCGAACCAGATCTATGGTTTCTCCTCAACAAAATATGTTTACTTCTAAGTTTATACATCAAAAAAATGTGAGTTCTTGCGTCTAATTCCTTAACCCAATGCCTCTACTCAAAAAATAAATGAACGCAAAAACGGAAAATTCAAACCAAAGTTTTGTTGTAAGTCATAAGATCGGCATTGATTCCCAATAATAGTTTTTATCCTTAAACCTCTCTATTTCTGTTTCTCAGGACTCGAAATGATTTTTGGATCTTTTCTCCGAAATATGTTTATCTTTTTAAAGTAAAATGCAATTCTGCTAGAATAGGGAAGCTCGATGGTTTTCTGTATAAGTTCATTTGAGCGTGAAATTCGAAAGAACACCAGAAGGAAAAAAAAAACACTTATTGCAAAACTAATGCATTTTTTGACCATAAAATACAAAATTGTTTTGTTTAAAGGCAGCTAGGTTTAAGGAATAAATCAGCTTTTAAGATGGAACACAAAAAGGCGGTAACTTACTTAAAACAGCTTTACTCAGTTGTCTATTTGACACGATATGGTAAATAAGCCACATTTAGTGCAACTGTGATCATTTGTACCAGGATCTGCTCTAATCATATTGTTGCTGCTGCTCTTTCAATGCTAATATCCTACTGCCTCACAAAAGTTAGACTATGTGCATAAGGGTGGGTCGAAAAACTTTTTTTTTCTAATCAATTTCTAATAGAGCGGATAACTTGCGCATTAGCATCCTAATAACGGAAAAAAAAGTTTAAAAATTTATAATTAATTTTTGAAATCGCGCAAGAGCACTCAAGTTGAGAAAAAGTTGAAAAAATCGGCAATTTTTAAAGACGTATATTTTTTCAAAAAATAATTTACTTCATTACTAATAGTATAAAAAATGCACTTTGTAGGTACTGAAATGTATAGAAAAAAATTTTGGGGCCCATTGCCGATCATTTGATTTCGCGCATAAAGCCTTAAAATACCATTTTCAAGTAAAAAAGTCATATTATTTCAAAATTTCTTAAGCTGACTTAAAGCTAAAAAAATATACTATTAAATATCCGTTTTAATGTTTTACATACATTTCTATTATGCTGAAATGACTTAGGACTCACCACAATGCAGGCCCGTCATTTCAAATTTTCCTGGGGGGGGGGGGGGGCATCAAATGGTGTAATTTCAATGAAAGTTTCAACGAAAAACAGCAAAAATCACGCCCACCCAAATGTAAATACATTTATTCCTCAAAATCGTAATGGGAGGGCAATAAACCACCCCCTGACCCCTTAAATGACGGGTCTAATCAGATAGCGATGGCAGCAAGTCCAGTCCAGCTCACCACTCTACTCAATCAACCAATCATTTTGGATGTATTCATTATGCTGAAGTTCTATAAATTCTGACTTCGTATGAAATGCTCCTGATCTGATCGTTATTTACTATGAAAACCTTCTGGGTTTTCATGCTTGCAACAGTTTCTTGAAGCCTCTGTCACAAGTTTTGCACATTTCTCTACCAATTTAGTGTGGTATCAAATATTCAAGCTATGTCAGGGCTTTGACTTTCAATGTAATTCATAATTTTCTGTTGCCATATTTGACAGCAATGGTAGTGGTATCAGCTTACATTTGAACCAATTAATAAGTTTAGAATAATCCGCGGCTTTAAAATTAATTAATGAGCTCTTGAAGAATAATGGCGGCTTAATTCAGACTTTCAGTATTTTCCTGTAGCCAAATTCTTAAATGTGCTGGGTGTTGTCCATTATCATCGCCGCATCATATTCTCTGAATGACAAAAGGACGAGTTTCAATGTTTGACGGGATCAAAGATTTCTTTAATGTTATACGGTAAATGTCTTGCTGTTTGAATGACCTTTAGTATCTGCTTCGGACAATCTTTCATGGTGTAATGCATTTTGATATCAAACCAGACAGGAGGTCTTTACTATATTTTTTCTAGTATCAGCATTACGCTTGTCGGCCCAATCTGGGAAACATTTAGTCCTAACACGCAGTTAGCGCAGTTAACCGTTGAGAGTAACTGAGGAGTCTGGTATTCTTAACAGCTAATTTTGAATCACTTGTTGAAATGTACTCGGGATATGGAAATTTCAACGAATAGGTAAAATTTCCTTGCCATACTCAGTCATTAGAGAGATGTATAAAACTTGTGAGAGACTAGTAGAAAAGTTTGCGGGAGTGAAAACCCAGATGGTTTTATTAACTAGACAACATTCAGATGAAGATCTTTGATTAAAAATTTGATACTAAGTGAGAATTTAAAGAACTTAAACAGAAAAATCACACACAAATTGGTTAGTTGGTTGGGCAGGGTGTTTGCGGGGGGAGGGGGGGGGGGAAAGAACTCGATTAGCTGCTACCTCCACGTGGTAAGTAGTCAGATATTTTAACATAATGGAAAAATAAGTAAAACATTAAAACGGATGCTTAATGTTCATTGAAAGCCAAACCCTGCCATAACTTTAATATTTGATACAACACTCCATCAATAGAGAGATTAGCAAAACTTGTGGCAGACGCTGAAGGAAAATGTCGCAAGCGTGAAAACCGAGCAGGTTTTCACAGTAAATAACAACCAGATCAAGAACATTTGATAAACTCTGATGGTCATAATTTAAAGAACTTCAGCATAATTAATGACATCCAAATTAGTTGGTTGATTGGGTAGGGTGGTGAGGGGGACTCGACTTGCTACCACAGCCACGTGGTTAGTCCTCTAATTTAGGGAGTCGGTGGTTCATCGCCCTCCTCCCCCCTCACCATGTCTTTGAGAAATGAATGTATTTACATTTGGGTAGGTGTTTTTTCCATTGAAACTTTCCATTGAAATTGCATCCTTTAACGCCCCCCCCCCCCTGAAAAATTTGAAATGATGGGCCTGCACCGTGGTGAGTCCGAAGTTATTTCAGCATACTAGAAATGTATGTAAAACATCAAAAAGATATTTAATAGTATATTTTTAATGCTTTAAATCAGCTAAAGAATTTTTGGAATAATATGACTTTTACTTAAAAATGGTATTTTAAGGCTTTTTGCGCGAAATCAAATGATCGACAATGTGCTCCCAAGCTTTTTCTATACATTTCGGTAACTACAAAGAGTATTTGTTACACTACTAGAAATTAAGTAAATTATTTTTTAAAAAAATGTACGCCTTTAAAAATTGCCGATTTTTTTCTATTTATTCTCAACTTGAGGGCTCTTGCGCGATTTCAAAAATTAATGAAAACAAATTTAATCCCTTTTCCCCTTATTATGATGCCAATGCGCAAGTTTTCCGTGCTATTAGAAATTGATTAGAAAAGAAAATTGTTTTTCAACCCACTCTAATGTGCATGATCCGAAAGTTTAAAGGAAGTCCAAGATCAGTAGATGACCACGGAGGACCTCGTGTTTATTTATCTCCATACATCAAAACAATGATTTGTCTAAGAAACTAAGAAATTGAGCCTGTGGAAAGAGAGTTTTAAATTTTTCTATTTAATATTTTAAGGTAAAAATAGTCTAAATAGCAGGGACTAAGTAAGCCTTAGAGAAAATAAATTGGTGTGAAAAATGAAGAAAAATTAATATTAATCTGCTCCGAAAACGAATGAAAAGGTCTTTTCGAACATCCGATTGTAACCAAAAAGAGAAGGTTCATATAAATGAAATGCAGAATCCACACAAAATATTTCATATTTCTTAGGCTAACCGTTTCTTAGTTATACGAGATGCATTCGCATGTACATCATACAAAAGTCAGGATGCAACTGGTATAAATGGTGCCGGGAAGAGACAAAATTGGCATTTCAGATATCCCCATGCTCGTTCGTACATATTTACGCACAAAAAATCGAATCACATTTTTTCGAACTTGCATAAAATGGAAATTTATGTTGAAACTTCGGAAAGGAATGTTTCATGTGTGCAATTACTTCCTTTTTGTCGCAGCAGAAAGTAAAAATAAAAAAAAAACAATTTGCAGTATGCCTAACAACTACATTGTTGCACTAAAAGCTGGAAGACAAGTTAATTTATGAACACTTGTATAAACTTACGTGCTTAAAAATGATTTCTTCTAAAATCAGAAGTCTTGATTGACTTTTTGTTGTCCTACCAGTTCATCCATACATTTTTTATGCTTCTATTGTAAAAGGAACGTCGCATAGCAATACTGTCAGCTTTTATTTCAATATTTATTGCGCACTTCTTTTCAAGATATCCGTTACAACTTTTGTCATGTATATTCTCCCACATCTCCTTCAGAGTCATTAACTTCAAGCTGCACAGTTTCTTTTACGGAAGCAATCCTGCAGACTTTAGAATATGTTAGTGAAAATATATGAAAATACAGTGTCGGTTAAGAGGGGTACATGGAAATTTATGAGAGTACTTGCGTTGCTTGAAGTGAGAGAAGCATTTCCATGAACTTCCAAGCATGGCTCGTAATATTAAAGAGAGATCCGTTCTATCTACATAAACTTAACATAGGTTACTTTCCTTCTTAACCTTTATTTTTACATAAGACAATGAACATCACTCTAGAAGATAAAAAATTATTTAAAAAAATACTGAATGATACTTAACATGTAATCATTTTCTACTTAATTTTTATTTTTATATAGTACAATAAACAACATCACTCTAAAAGATAAAAAAGCATTAACAAATAAATAAATAAATAAATAAAAAAAGTGAATAATACTTAACATATATTCCCCCTTTTCTTCTTAACCTTTATTTTTACATATCAAAATGAACAACATCCCTATAGAAGATAAAAACGAGTTTGAAAAGGAAAAATAAAGGGTATGGTTTATGAGAAAAACAAAACTTTAACAACAGTAATGCTTGCAGAAAAATATTACTTTTAGGGGAACGTTAATTAAAGAAATCAAAGCCGAGTGCTCTCCTAAATTTAATACCACTGATAGGACTAAGCACAATAGGTGAGATAATGCTTTTTGAAAGTAGTTCAGTTTCTTTAAGTAAGAAAAATGTTTTTCCATGAATTACCGAACGTGGTTCGCTTTTTTCAGGAATAGTGCTCATGACATATCTACAAACACTACACAACCGTTTTTTTTTTTGCTTTAACATTTCTTTTCACATAGCTTATCAAACAAAACTAAACTTTGCAATACACATTACAGAAATCAAATTTTAAAACAAAAGATAAGTAAAGAAAAGTTTTGATTTACCTGAAAGCTAAAACATTTACTGGAAATATTACTCACAAAGATAGATTATTTTAAGATGATCATTAATTGGAGAAATCAAAACTAAATGTTTTTAAATGTTCAATGACTGATGGCACCAAGAACAGTAAGTGAGATGACACTTTATAAGAGTACTTGATTTGCTTTAAGCGACATAAGTACACCCATGAATATCCAAACGTGGTTCGTGTTTTAAGGAGTAAGGTCTGTCATACTTAAATGTACTTCATATTTTCTTTTTTTAACCATACGTTTTACATAGTGCGACATTTACGCAGCGCGATTAATTTAATACACTGCGTAAAAATTGTATTTTTACTATAAAGCTAAATAATTAGCAGTAGCAGAGGTCAGAAAGAGATTACTTTAAGAAAAAAAAATAATAAAGAAAGCTAAACCCGGATGATTTTAGAAACATTCAAGGGTGACTAATAGCACTAAACACAATACGTGAGATGATGCTCTATGAGACTAAAGTAAGAGAACTGCTTCTGGACATACTTTAGGACAAATGTAACTAGTTCAAAAGAGAAGAAAAATAGTAAACAAGAGTTGTATCGTTCTTATTTATTATTAAATTTCAATTTCAAGACCAATAAATGCTGAGTTTTCAAGCATAAGCAATACGTAGCACATAATTCACTGACCCGGGTACTAGTTTAAGATATATTAAAAATACACTTTCTTGATTCTCTGGTTAGGTTAAATCATAAACATTTTGAAATAACAAGTCGAACTTAGTTTTTCTTCATAAGGTATTATGTACCCTGATCTGGTACGTAACTAGTAACAGTAAGTAATTATCGATCATTTCTCTCTTAGGGACTAAAACTAGAACATAATCATTACAACGTTATCCTTAATGTTAAATTCTAGGCAGTTCATAAAACTAAATAAACACAAATAGGAATTCTTAGCAGAAAAAAGTGTCCTGATACCGTTAGTGCAACTAAACAAAAATAAAAATAATAAATTCACTTACTTTTTACATTTTGCCACTATTTTATTCGTGTATTTAAACATAATGCGAATCTTATTTCTTGAGGTAAAACGTTTAAAATAACATTTTTCAGTAAGAACATAACAAAAAACGAAATATTCAGCTAGATATGAACCACTATTTTACTGTTTATTTGCATTTAAAACACTGGATACGTGAAATACACCGCCAGCTCAGTCATTTCCAGCCGAGGACTGGATAGTTGTTTATTTTTTTAGTTTTGCTGAGTTTGAAAGATTGTAGCATGTTTTGTGGTTCCACAATTTGCATTACGGACACTGAATCATATTTTCCCCACGCCAAGCATCTTTATGTTACCCCCCCCCCCCAACACAGTATGCACATTTATTTTCATCATCTTCATGTACAATATTGCCTGGAACTTTCTTCCACCCTTTTCTTTCTCCTGGTATTCTCTTCCTTTTCCTGATCTCATAGAAACTCCTCCGACTTAACACATCTTATTGTGATGATTCATCTTGACCGCTTTGGTGTTGATTCCTCATGTCGAAAGATTTCCCTTAGCATCTCAATGATCTCCATGATCGGTAGGCTGAATTGAACTGCAAAAATGCTCGAAGCAATGAGTAAACAATCCTTTCTGCGATGGACTTGTCCAAATGCTTCAATTTTTCACATCATGATTTCTCATGCTTTTATCATCTTTACAAACAACCAGCATGTTATTAAACATATATGAACACTATAACACAATTGCATTATTAGTTACACGTTTTAAAAAAGTTCGTACCTTATTATTTCTTTGCAGCCTTATTATTTCTTGCCTTAGTATTTCTACACCACTTTTAAAACAATACACACGACCTAAACGAAACGACTTTTTCAGTACAACTAAACCCACAGAAACCAACTACTTAGAAGAAATGACACAAGTCGATCCATGAAATATATACGCATACCATGTAACTAAATGCAGAAAGAGTTTGATCTTCAAATAATGGCTGATCCACAAATCCTTAGCTCCACTATGTGTTGCTTTCATGTGAGAGAAATATTCCCATAAGTTACCAAACAAGGCATGCAATGTAGAAGAATATTGTCCATTATGTTCAAATGCTCTTAACTTTATGTAAGAATTATTTTTATGTAACCCAATGAAAAAACCTACAATGCATCAAAACGCTATTAAAAAAAATCAAAATCAGTGTGATTTGTCTCAAAACAAAAATCGAAGAAGTGATTAAAAAAAAAACATAATTTTTCGAAGAGGATTAACTGAGGAAATTGAAGCTGGATGTTTTAGAAGAACTAAACACAATAAGTGAGAGAATGCTACTAAATTTTTAAGTGACTTTGTGTGTGTGTGTTATATGTTAAACATTATTTCCTTAAATAAATTGATCTTCACAAAATCCTCTTTCGTTGTGCAAAATAAATCCTTACGTCAAAGGTCTCAATATAAATTGAAATTCAAGTACCGCGATATCACAGCCTTTTACGTAAAGCCTGATCATCGAATTCGACATTATATCCCTCAGCACTTGTAATCCAATCAGCAAGTTTTAATGCAATTTCCTAACTATTCACGCTTAATCAACGATGGCATAGAAAGGAATCTGAACTGATGGGGGCATTCAAGCGAAATTAGAATCTTTTAACACCCCCTTAATGAGCTTCGATCTCGCTCGACGAGCGATGAAAGGGCAGAAGATTCCTACAGTTCCATCAAGTGTCCTCGTTGGAAATGATTTTAATGATTAATAAGACATGCAGATGTTACGATAAAAGAGTTTACTTGAGAAAAAGATTTCTTCTTTCAAGATTAATTATTAAAGTGTAGTAATGAATACATATCGTGCTTATTGCGATGAAAAATGGACATGTTGCCATTAGGAAAAATTGTTTTGTATTGATTTGCTTTTAAAAATAATGCATCCTTTAAGAAATTAATACGTTTTAATTATAATTTGCATTGCAACCATATTTTTTCTTTGTTTTGAGCATTCATATTTGACAAAAAACTGTTTGAAATAACTTGTGCCCGATGAAAATATTAATAACAAAGAAAGAGGATAAATGTACTGATTGAATGGTAAATTGAAAAGTATCTTGATCAATGCAGGTTGAAAAAATGGATTATTTAGAATTGCAGCAATACCACTTATCATTGCAGAAGAATGTAGAACATTCTTTTTGGAACTTTTAAAACATGAGTAGGCAAGTAATTTCGGTTGAAGTTCGGATGCCTCTGAAAAATTTCACTGAAACCCATCATATTCTTGATCAACCATTAAACAATTTAAATTTGTCACGGAATTACTTCCGTAATACCAAAAGTAAGTGTTCAAAGTAGTGTTTAGAAATTGTTTTGTCTATATAGCAATAGTTTAAATTATGATTTAAATGTTGGGATTAATATGAAATTTGATCCGTGGTCCAACAGTTGCCGACTTCTGCTTCAATAAACATACATTAATTTCTGAAGTAACGTAAAAAGCGCATAAGAAGCTGTTCAAGTAGAAATTAAGAGTATGATTTCCACTGGAACATCATTTTTCATAGCGCAGGTAAAATTTTTGTTAAATATGTACAAACTCACTAAACGTACTAGAAGTAAACTATTCTATAATGCGAAAATATTATCTGGTTTATACAGAAAAGAATAGTATTTGGTAATAAAATAATCTATTTTATTTACACAGAAAGTTAAAAAATAATATAGATACTTTAAGTGACAAAATTAACGTTATCAGCTAACATTTTTCTTAAACAATTCTTAAATACGTGTCAAATACTACAGGAAACATGATATCAAGTAATTTTTATTAACATCGCGAGACAAGAACTGATGATGAATCAGAAACAAAAAATCCTAGAAGTGTATGAATCACGGTTAAGAACACTTCCCGTCAAATTACATTTAAAGAAAAGAGCTAAATCCAAACTGACCATCATCTGTTTAGCAGCTACGATGTTACAGATAGACACAGAGATACAAGTTAAACTTATATCCCTGGGTGTTTTGATTGAGGCTGAAAGTGGAAAAGAGAAATTCCTTAAATCATTATAACAGCGTAGTTAAAACTTCATAAAAATATGAACTTCTAAATGACCATTCTTATAACCTCTGTCAATAAAGTTTACTGAACTTAAGACAAAACAACTAGACTGGTAACAGTAGCGAAAAAAAAAAAAAAAAAACGCTGCACTTGCATAGCAGCAGGTTTTGACCATCTGTCCCCCTCCCCCGTTTGTTCAGTTGAGCGTCGTCAGTGTTCTATGCAAGACAATGCGCAAGACAACCATGACAGACCGAGTAACACTTCTCTTACAAAGTGCTTATTTAGTTCGTTGGTTCTTAAGTGATAACAGCAAATGCATGGAGAAAAGATAAATTGAAAGTTTTGTTTCAAGCTTGGTACGACAACGAAAGAAACATGAACCATTCTCGCCAGATCTCAATCCAAAAGAATTCTTCCTATTCCCAAGATTTCAAACTTGCTTTGAAAGATATGTTTGACGGTGTTCCTGACATATAACAAAACACACACATACACACACATACACACGTCGAGGCTTTGAACTCTGTCCCACAATAAGACTTCTTGGAAAGTTTCTAGGACTTGTATAGCAGATCTGGGCGGTGCATAGTTATGAAGGGTAATGTAGAAAAAAGATGAAGGGGTAAATGTGTACTATCTAGAAGGACAGTAAGGTAACTTTCGTCAATATTTCATCTTCGTTAATGTTACAGGATTATTGATCGAACTTTGTTGTCAAAGGTTGCATTACGTTCCGTAATGAAAAATAATGTTACAAGGGATGGACAATTCGTTTAATCGCAGATTGCTTTTTAGATTTATTCCTAACACTTATATTCTTTAAATTCAACATTTGTTTAAAATGCCTCTTAAGTATCGATGCTGTATAATTCAGTTGCGTATTATATTGCCTTGAGCTTAATTTAACATATTAATGTTTTCATATAACAATAATCATATGGCACATTTAAATGATTTCGCTTAAATTAATTTTCTTAAGTATGAAGATGTAACACCTCTGTATTGCTCATCCGCTTTTTATTTCACATAATTGTTTGAAATGTGTACATATATTTTTTGGTTTATATTTTTGTTAAAATATAGTTATTTATTAAAGCAAATAATGTGTCTAATCATGTAAAAAAAGGTATTACCTTCATCTTGGGGGAAAAAAAAAAAAAAAAAAAAAAAAAAAAACAAGAAGTCAAACTACAACTTTATGGCTTCACATTTTGCAAAATAGTTGAAACTCGAAAATTGCATATTTTAATAACATAGATTTAGCCTATTACTTAAATCATTTTTATTTTAGGCTAAAAACTAATTAATTAAAATAAAATTTTATCGATTTTGTGCTTGACAGTAAGTTAAATACGTACAATACGAATTAAGCAAAAAATTAAGCATACATCAGTAGTATGCGAATTTAATAATTTCAGATTAAATAACGCATGCCTAACAATACATATTTTACAGGCATTTTTAAGTAAAAATTCCCCAGTTTTTTCCTAATTTTTAATTCCATGTTATAACGAGAAATATTACTCTTTGAACTGTCATGTTGATTATTTGATCTTGTTTAACATGCTTGTGAAGTTAAAAAAATACTGTCAGACACTTCATTACCCTGTTTTCAAACCGTTTAACCTTTTACCGATTTCCTGCATCTCAGCATGTCTCAGGTTTACCATATTACACTAGATTTCATTTTTTTTCTTTTGAAACACGTTTTATTTATGGTAAGGCTTTGAACTATCCTGCTTACAACGAGTTTTTAGGCCTTGAAACGTTTAACTGAAATTTTGATTAAAATGAAATCCAGCGCTTTTTCCCCCCTTGATATCATTGGTTGACATTGTAATCCCTTTAGACACAGACATTTCTTTAGCAAGCAATGACAAATATTTTTACGCATTAATCTCCACCTAAAACATCTCCCAAACAACATTGTTTCATATTATAACTTAATATAAGTTGACATCTGTTACCTCTTTTAAAGCATATGACACATGGCCGATTTTAAATTGCCACCATTATTTCTCACGAAATCTTTTCTAACAAAACAAAATAATTTTTTATGTTGTTCAGGCTATTCTCGTTTATTTTCGTTCAAAGTCCATTGAAGAATAAACCTTCCCCCTTTTTTTCAGACTGGTCACGATTTTCCAAAAAACTTTTGAAGCAATTATTTTATTTGCGAGCTTTTGCTCTTGCTCTTTATGTGCTATTTATTGCGATTTTTATGAGAACAGAAAACACCTATGCACTGTGTTTTTTTCCCCCTTACAATAAATTTCCCTGTAGTCATTTAAAATGAAACAAAACGTTTATTTTGTGTAATGCATAAAAATAACGTGTTTTTTTTATTTTTTTTTCTATTTAAATAGCTTTTCAAGCAGTCTATTTACAGTTTTCTTTAGTCACTGTTTTTTTACATACATTTAAATTTCAGTGCAATACAAAAAGATTTTTTCTAACTACTTTTTGCATTTGTCGGTTACATGAAGTACTTTCATTTCTCAGGATTTATACTTTGCTTGTGTAAAAACAAATATATATTTTTTTTTCGTTTACGGTTTTGGGCAGCTTATCTCAATATTAAATAAATAATAGACTTCAGTGCAGTCATTCTTTTTTTAATTAGTAATTTCAGTTAAGGAAATAATGGAAAACTCATGTGATGAACATTTATGTTTAAATGTTTGATTTCTTTTTTATGCTATTATTGACATAATTATTTACATGAATTGAAAAAAATATTAAAGATTGAAAACAAACGTTTTATTTGAAAAATTTTGTTATTAAGTACACAGTACATTATTATTATTTTTTTTTGTTGACACGCCTTATCGCTCAATTATTTTGAGAAATGAGTGTAGCATATTTTTAAAAAATTCTTCGACAGTTCCTTTGTACATTTTATCCTATATTTATTATGGTCGGCAGCACATATGTCTCGAACCAGGGGTCCTTTTTTAAACTAATAAGATACTTTCTTTACCTTTTATAATTTTGTCAGCACGACAACTACCATATACATGAAACCAAAGTATGTTTACTATTCAAGAGCTTTTAGTACAAAACGTATATGCAAAAACGTAGAAAATACTGATTATAAACACAGTTGACGTAATATTTTGTTTCTGATAAGGGAGAAATAATAATAAATAAGTATAGTAAAACCAGTTTAATGCCAGGTTTTACTGATACAAATAACTTATGCTGGATGAAAATGCTAAAAAAAAAAAAAAAAAAGTTTACATTTGAATTAAACAAGATTTACATCAGAATACTTATTTGTATAGTTTTATAATTAAATCAAATTTTGTTGATTTGATAATTAAATTGACCCAAAGCATTACTTACGTTAAACATTGTTAAATTTACGGAGAATGGAACTCCATTTTCTTTTGTAACAGTCTTATTTTGAACACCTGCATTTTTAAAGTATTTTTTGATGAAAAAAAAAAACAACTAGTGCTCCAGTCATTTTGGGAAACATAGAATCCTTTAGATACAGTGGTGGTAAAAAAAATGCATCACCTGCGTCTCAAAAGAGATGAATATCATCGCGACTGCATTCAACACGCAGTCCAGCTTCTCGTATCCCAGATGATTTGGGGATGTATTTCTGATCAAGGAGTTGGTGGGATTCACTTTGTGCAAGGAACAGTAAACGCTCAGGTGTATATTGGCATCTTGGAGGAGAAATTGCATCCTACTATCCGGGATCACTTTACTTCAGTTCCAAACGTCATTTTCCAGGATAATTATGTTCCGTGCCATAGGGCAAAACTTATAAGTAACACTTTAAAAACCTTTATCCTGCCATTAGATTTAAATTGACATGGGGTTGAGTAACTTTTCTCTCCAAACTCACATGCAAGTTCAGAAATGGAAAAATGAGCATGGGGTCAGCAGTTTGCCTTGGCCCGGAAACAGTCCCGATCTACGTAAACAATTATCGAATTCCTGCTGTTAAATGTTTATTTCATAAGTTTTGCAGAATTTCGCATTCATTCATCGTTAATTAGTCGACCAAAACTTCTCCCATTTTCTCATTGTTGTGAAAATGCGAAGATGATGAAATTTTTTTTACCAGCACTGTACTTACTCTTATATAACGATTTTGTTATGACGTTAAAGATAGCCTTAAAAACAAATTCCGTTAACATTTGTTTGAATCAAATTGGCTTATTTAATGTATTTATCACACGGGATTCAGGTTTCCTCACATAAATTCCTTTTGTTTAGTGCTTAAAATTGCTATAAGTTGAATAAACAATTAAAATAATTGAATATTATACATATGTTTTACTAGAAAAGATCTTTTGGTCGAAAAATGTCCGTTCCGAAGGGGTCTATTCTTCTAAGAAGCTGTTGGAGATATATAGACGTAAAAATATACACTGTTTTCTTCAATCTCATAACGCTTTGAATTTTTTTTACATTTAAATATTTATTGAATTAATTAATTAATTATGTTGTAGAAAATGGTTTTGGAGATAATGTTGGAGAAATATAGACGTAAATACACACTATTTTCTTCAATATCATAACTCGTTCATTTCTTACATTTAATTATTTATTTAATTTATTAATTTATCATATTTCCTGTTTTAGTTCTTAAATACATGTTTATTATCCATTAAGGATCATTACAATTTTGTTTTTCTTTGCACAAGAGCTTAGATTAATAAAAACACACATTTTCATTTTTCTGTATTCATCTCATTAATATCATGCATGTGAACTGAATCAATAAAAATAATGTTTATGAAAACGTAGCTTAACTATAAAAATAGGCTCAATAATAGAAGAAATGCCATATTACATGTCAAATTCCACTATGCGATGTCTATTATCTTCTCTATAACAAAATCCGATCGACTTTAAATTGTCGCTATTGTTTCCCATAAAAGTCTCCACACAAAATAAAGAGGCTTTTCTCTCTTTCCCGCTCTCGTTTATTTTCGTTCCAAGTCCATCTGAGAATAAAGCTTTCCTAAGTACTTTCAGACTTTTCGCGCTGGTCACGATTCCCTCCAAGACTTTTCCGGCAATTATTTTGTTTGGTGAGTTTTCGCCTTTTATGCGCCATTTATAACCTTATTTCCGAACAATCGCATTCACTAACACGTTGGCTTTTCAATCTTAAAAAAACTGTCTGCCTGAGATAGAAAGGGAGCGAAAAATAGTTTTTTGAATTTTTCTAAGATCGAAGAAGTCAATGACATGAAGTTTATTAGCTCGAGACGCATGAATTATTGAAAACTTAATATATATTTTTTAAACTCCGCTCATATTTGTATGTTTTGTTTTTTTCCCTTTTAAATGAGAACATTATGGCAGAAGAGAATGGTTGGATTTAAAAACGAAATTGAGAAAATAATCTAACACACCAGTAGTGGCCAGTGCTTCAATAGTGGCTTTTTAAAGTTTACAACGCACTAGTAGTGGCAACAGTGAAGTATTTTTTAAACTGTAAGTCTACAATATTAATTATCTCTCTTAAAACTTAATGAGCGTATTATAGCCCAACTATTCCTTAATCATACCACTTTTTAAAAATGCTAGAATTTCAATTTGTTCAATTTTTATCCATTTTTCTCCCAAACTTCAAATTTGATCCATTAGTAACCACTGCAAAATCTGAAAAATTCAGTAGTGGCCATATGACATTCTAACATCCGAATAATTTACATTCCTTATTTTAACTTCAAACAACTGATGAATAAAATTGATTCAATGTCATCGTTACATTAAATACCAATGTATTAATCGCATTACTATTGTTCATTTCTTTCTTCAAATTATATAAGCAATATTGAAGTGATCACTACTGAATCAGGGCCACTTCTGGTGTGTTTACCTTACCATTCATATGATAACAAGTTGCACGAAAAAAAAAAATCGATGATTTGAATTATGTCAATGCTACCTTTAAACGTAGTTCTTGAAGTTTATGTAAAACTTTGCATCAAGGGTTATTATAGAAAAATATTTTAATCAAGGTACACGATAGGTTTTGAAATCACAAAAGTTGACAAAACTTTCCAAACTTTTCATCTATCTAAAATATGAACAAAATCTTTAGCTTACTGGGGACAGCAACGTTTTAAAAACGTTCCCACTAACAATAAGATTTCAGCTTTTCTAGTTCAAAATACATGAACAACGTGTCGTAAGTGCTCTTTCAAGTTTTTAAATGCATTTTTTCAGCATAAAGTTTTTTAAAAACTTATATATGTTTTTAATTTAAACAACAATAACTTAACAGTTAAAATTATGATTTTGTTATTTTGTATTTTTGTAAAACATCTACATAAACAACTAGATGTTTTGACTGTTTGTATAAAAAAATGGGGTTTTCAAGTTCATATAAGATGATTAAGGATACCAAAAACAACGTACTGTACAATTCTGTTACTAGCAGGGTTCGCCGAACGGGACCCACTTGAACAAAACTGACTATCTGGGTAAAGTGGATTTTTTTTCAGAATTTACTGCGCGTTGAAAACATTTACTTCAAAAATAAAATAAACATTATTACTAAATTGATCAATTCCAACAACAAAAAATACCGTCTTCCCTGTTGAGTAATTAAGTTCTTTCATGTAAGTCTATCCTAAAGCTATTTGTGGATAAACATTAAATATATTTAGAGATTAATTTTATTTTACTTATTTATTTAATTATACTGTAAATATTAAAAATTGAAAATTGCATATGGATTTCATTGTTATGGTTTAAAAAATACATTGTAGATCAAAATAAGCAAAAATTATTTCAAACAATTTTTATTTATTTATTTATTTTTTTAAAAAAAATTTTTAAGCAATGATCATGCTCGCTGAATCCAATAATTTTTACATATAAAAGCACACATTTTTCTTAAAGTATAATCAAATTTCTCCTAATCAAGTAGAGTGACATTAAAATTAAAGAATGGATAACTGAGAAATTCCTTTTTTAAAAGTTCGTCTCAACAACAGCAACAATAAATAAATAAATAAATGAATAAATAAAATAAATATTAAAAATAAATCGGCTGCTGCTGCATTTTTTATTCGTTTGTCAAATTTATCGTAAGTGTTATCATTAATTATAAATAATAATTTAAAGTAAGAATGGTCAGAAGAAGAAGAAAAAAAAAAAAAAACAATTATTGTCATATACACCCATAGCTGAAATACTTACTTTTACTAAACTAGTTATGGACACTTTATCTTAAGTAAGGGATCATAAGTATCTTAATTAGTGTCAAAAACATTCCTATATGTTAGTAAAAAGGCTAAGGAATGGACATGTACCAATGAAACTACGTCTTGATTACCCCCCCCCCCCTCCAAAAAAAAAAACACCAATGTCATGTCCTTAAGAAAGAAATCTTTCAAAAACTTAAGTGCAAAAACAATGCACTGTTGGTGATTGCGAAGAACTAAAATTAAAAATTACACTGCTGATAAAAAATGTGGTAGAGGTGTTCTAGGAAAATGCTATTTTGAAAATTAATGGTGTTTTTGGAAAATCGATTACAAACTTGATATTGACAATACTGCTCATTACTAGTTGGATGTCCATAGCTAATCATTTGACTTTTTATAATACACCTCTAAAATATTAGGGATAGTTTTTTTTTATTGGAATCAACAACATGTTCAATAAATGAAAAATGATCAAATAGGCTTTGTACTACAACATGATTAAATTGAAAAATCAACGTAAATGAAGCTCAAACTCATCAAGAAAATACAGCATTTAGATATTTCAAGGCTACAATGGAGCCTCTTTATCAATGCACACAACCAGATTTTTTTTTTTTTTTTAATCTTGCGGACATCAGAATTTTCCTTCCAGAATACAAAAATTTACTATAAAAACTTTATGTTTTATTATTACTGTCAATATAATTTTTCTTCTTCGCTTCAATCTTCTTTTCAAAGTTTATGGCACTCAAAGAGTTAAAGAAAAAACTAACATTGGAAAGCATAAGTTCTTTTTTGAAACACTGAAAACACTTTTCAAAGATGGTTATCGTGAAAGGAAAAAAAAAACTCAGTTCGTGAAGTATTGTAACATTTATGGCATAAATATAGTTGCTGCATGACGAACTAAATGGTGAATTCCAGCGGAAACGGAAGGACAGTTTTACAAAAAAATCGATGCATTTCTGTCTGCATATCAAAGTACATATTTTTTCGAAAACTGATGCATAGACTTTTATACACATCATAGTAAGTTGCTAAAAAAGTAAAAGCAGGGAATTTTACGTTAGTAACTTTTTTTTTTAAATCAAATTTAAAAAACGGTTATGGAAGGACATTTTGCGACACGATTTTCACGCTATCATGTTCTTCCCAAAAGTTCAGCTAAACTATGAAAGTAAAATTTCTATAAAAATTAGAGCACATACGGGAGTTTTCAGTCCTTACAATTCCACCTCTAGTTTTAAAAAATAATCATTTTAAGCATCTAAATTATGTATTTGTTAAGGGTAACGGAGGGACAGTACCGGAAGGACAAGAAGTCCAAAACAAATAAATTGGAAAATGTCAACTTACAAACATTTAATCAGTCAATACAGCAGTCTGAAGCAATGATATCTAATTACTGAGCAATCTGTTACAATTCTGAACTCTTTAAATATTTAATAATTTTATCATAATCCGTAGAACATTTATCTTCTTTCTCAGGGAATACAAAGATCATTCCCACATTATTATGCATTCTCAAACTAGATATTTCTATTCCTTCATCTTCTATACGAAGTACATGTCCGACATTGCTCTTTGTTAATTTATTTCCCTTTCATTCAACTAACAAAACTTGTCCAAACGTTAAAGAATCCTTTGGCATATTCTTACGATTTGGTGTTTTTGATTCAGCTGTATCTTCATTTCTAACATTATTTATAACTGAGAGTCTGTTAACTTTGAAGTGAAATCTCGTTCGATTTGTTGAAGTACTTACTGTATTCAATAACATAACTTGTTGGAGAATTCAAACAGTGCAGAGCTTGTATTTCAGGATGAGAATGTACCTTTTTGAATCCTTTTTTTCTACATCTTTTTTAAAGTTGATCTATGAATTTACTGATTTCTTCGAAGTGCGTTTAACGATTAAATCAGTGCTCTCAACAGTTCTTTCCTGTGTGGCAACAAATGTGGAAGCAGTTTCAATATTGTACTGTTCCAATATGAATTTCAAGATTTTAAGAATATGTTTCAGCTTGAATTGGCTTGTCATATCACAAACCTGTTATACCAAAATGATTTTTACTTGCTTGAGAGTGTTTCAGTGTAGTTTTCATGATTTTCATCCCATACATTCGAAGAAATAAAATCACGGAACATTAAAAAAAAAAAAAACCATAGAAGTTTTTTTTTTTAAAAATAAAAGCACACGTATTTTTTGAACAAATATTACTTATATATGTTTTAAATGTGACTACTAACTTTAAACAATTGGTTAATTTATACTTGCATTCTCAAATTTTGCCCTGCATCAGCTAATAGTTAAATGTCCTTCCGAAACCTAACTTTTTTTTTCTTTTCGTTACCATTTAAAACCATATAAATTAAATATCCATTAAAATTATAACTATACCTCCTTGACGAGGGGCATAATTCTGCTTTGCATAAAAAAGCATTAGTTTCTATACCCAATAGCTTATTGGTAAACTAATTGAGATGTAGTATTTCGGTAACGGAAGACATCAAACTGTCACCTTAGTAATGGACCTATTTCATGGTTGAATAAAAATAAATTTTAAATTACTTACCAAAAAAAGTCAAACTAGGCATTCAAAAGATAAAATTTGACCAAAAAAATTATATGATCATAACAAGTTTATTGAAATTACAGTGTGTAACAAAAAGGAGATTTTTTTGCTCTGTAAAAATACAAAAAGAAAACTTGAACTTTTTTTGGAAGTCATCAAAGTATTTAATAAAAACAGGTTAAGATTCAAGAAGTTCATTTATTTCTGAAGAGAATGGCATATGGTGAGTGACAGAATATTAATTTTTTAAATTCAAGCGTCATGTGTGTGTGTTGTCTTTTTCCTGGAATTCACCAAATATCGATGTTTAAAAAGTCTATCCGCTAATTGTTTTAAAACTTAGCTGGGAAAATCCTTAGAGAGTTGTTGAGTCAATTTGCATTTATGTAGCGTTTTATCAATGGGACTCAACATGGAATTTGAAGACTGTTTCTCTCATTATTAAAAAGACCAATTACGTAGTATTTTCCAGGCAATATGTTTCATTATGCAAAATTTATTCCAATATAAATAGCACAACGAATGTACTGTAACACAACGGTCCCAGAAGAATAGACATAATGAAAGATTTGCAATATCAAAAGCCAGTAAGACGTTTGATAAATTATTTGCTGACCAGAACTTGTAGCAGGAAATCAAAGATCTGACGAAGATTGCTGGAGTTATTGGTTTAACGCAGAATAAAAGCAATTTCCAAAGACACAACATATTAGTTTTACTGTTCCAAATAGTATAAATGTTACGTTGGTATTATTAAAGACAATTCTTACGATTATAAAAACTAACGATTATTAGAATATTTTAGGAATAAATTATCACAGACTTTTGCTTCTAGTTGTGTGAAATCTCTTGTCTTTGCCAGCAGTTAAATAAACAATAATTATAATTCATTTCGATACAGATTTAACTAACATAAGAAACGGAAGTCATCCTCAACTCTTATGTACTTGCAGGTATTTGAAAGAGAACATAATAAAGGTCAACATACATAGTACTAAGAAGCTACTTTAAAATCAAATAAGAATTACTTCCCGAGAGCTGAAAAAAAAGTGTTCTGCATGATTATCTCTACATTATGCTATCATCAAAGTATCTTCAGAGGAAAAATGATCGGGAAATAATTTTGTTTGAATATTGCTAAATAGCAAATATACTTTTGTCGTAATTAAAGCATGCAAAATTATGCGCATCTAACATCGAAAAAATATGTCAACTTATGCCAAAATATAAGGTAAAATATAATTAGACTTACAACTTTGTTGGTCATTTTCAAGTATTTTCACATCGAATTAGACTGGTTTGTATTTCAGAAAAGATACCTAGATCTTTCATAGAAACATCATAGAAGCATTTCAATATTTGTATATTTTTGGTTAAAAAATGAAAGATAAATTACAGTTTTATCTGGTAACAAGCAAATAAAGCATAAAAGATTCCTGTCATAAAACATAATTGTTTCCAGTGTATGTAAAATGTTTGGATCGGTGAGTGGTATTGGTCAGTATTTTAGAAGGTAATCCTACGGAAATGGGCAAAAAGAAAAATACAAAAAGTCCTACTGTTCTCCCAATGGTTTTTGTGGAAATTGTTCCTTTCAAAAACTGGATTATTTTGAGGACTTTTTCCAGAATACAAAATGAATTTGTTTAATTATATATCAGGATTGGTGAAAAATAAATAGGGTAAGCGACAACAACTTGACAATGTTTTGTTTTCAAAAATTATATGTTATATAAACCCCCAAAGAGCAGCAAATAAACAAAGGCTTTCATAAGTAAATAAATATGCTATGGTTATCCGCCTTTTTGAAATTCTCTCATATTTACACGTCATTTAAATATCATTATGCGAACACATGAATAATTTTTCTTTTTTCTCTGCGCTGTCTACAAAATGGAAAAATTTCTGCAGAAAAATTGTACAACTCAAACAAAAAGTAAAATACTCTGGAGAATCTAATTTTTTTATCTTTTCGTATGTGTCTTGCTGCTCTTTATGTTGTCGTCATAAACTAAGGAAAAAGAAATTCCTTTTATTGCCCATTTTATTCATTTTGCCTCAAAGACAAACAAGTCGATGAGAAATGACATAAAATAATAGAAAAATCGGGTGGAATTTTTATCCTACAATATTCAGTTTCCACTTGAATTATTTCGACACTTCTGCTGTTTTTATCTCATTGTATGTATTGCCAACCGCGTTTATTCTATCTTACATTATGCATGCGATTTCGAGCATCAAAATGTAAGAAAAAAAAAACATCCTTGCCTTGCAAGTCTAAGGTCTTTTTTATTATTCTCCATTCTTAGAGGATGTTCAGTTTTATCGGACGGTATAAAAACATTGAGCAGTTTTATGGGTCAGCCGTTTTTGGTAGTTTATATATTCACCAAATAGCACCGGTTATTCTTTCCTAGAAAATGAAAAAGGAGATAAAATTTAGCTCCAAAAAGTCTTTTATATATATATACGTCTTTTTCCGTCCTTGCTCGGATTAGTTTGAACCGTACGTGTCAAGTTAAAAATAATTTAGGCTTGTTATTTATTGCTTAGGACATTATCTGTGCCTTCAGCAAAACTTCTTTTCACATCATAAGGAAACAGCGAAAGAATTTAGTGCATAAGGCATAAAATTGTTTTTATCACTTTCGTGTTGAGACTTGTTTTTTTTTTTTTTTTCAATTCAAGCAGTTAAATTATTTTCCGTATTCTGAAGGAAATAAGTGGAGACATTTTTTTATCCTTTTGCAGACACAAAAGCATATTTTTAATTAAACCGTTTTTAACTACATGTAAGTGGAATTTGAAAGCAACTTTTACTTTATTTATGCTTATTTTAAATGCTTAGAAATGAACTAGGTCGACATTTGCAGCTGATAAAAGCTTTAAACGCTAATTGTCTTCACACATTTCCAACAGGGTATATTTTTCAAATTCTTTCTTGCATTGCTGTCAGAAGATTGAGGATATTTAGATACGTAAAGAAAATAGTAAAATGTGAAATTTTTTTAAGACTTTGCTTGCGCCTCCAGTCTTAGTGATATAAAATGTATACATGCTAAGTTTAGAAGAAAATTGGCTTTAATTTCAGTTTGAATATTTTGATCTGTTTTGTATGAGTGGGTAAAAACTACAATTTTTCAATGTTAAATACTTTTGTTGGAAAAAACTAGGAATCACAAACAAAATATTAATATCCTGAAACACCAAGCTCAATTAGGAATGTAGTTCGCAAAATACATGTTAAAATAAACATTTTTGAATGATACAAGCCCTTCATTTTTTTGAGTTGAACTATCTGTGATGCTTGACATTTCGCAACAAGAATAATATTTGTCGATCTCTTTTTCCTGATTCGTTTATATACATTATCAGATCAGTTCCTCTGTCTCTCTTATTTCTAGAGCGTTCTAGATGCCACTTAGATCTGATCGTCTGATTTAGAAGTTTACTTTAGGTACTTCTTGTATTTTCTCGTTTCTGGAGACAAAAATTTGGCTTTTCGTCACTAGTTCATGTTAATAATGGGTCTTCCAGTGCGAGTGAAAGTAGGGGAATGTCGCTTACAAGTAAAAATGATATATATATATATATATATATATATATATATATATATATATATATATATATATATATATATATATATATATATATATATATATATATATATATATATATATATATTATATATATATATATATATACATACATATACTGGTGTCCAAAAGTTAAGCATAATGCATAAAATGCGAGAAAAATCTGTACATTTTCGTAAAATTATATAAAGTTACTTATGGAGATTCATTGGTTGAAGAAGAAACAATATGTTTATGCAAAATAGTATAGTCGATGGTGTCGTGCATGAATTAGGTGCGCGTTTCGGAATGTGGATAAAACAGCTCGCACGTTTTAGAGAGTTCAGGCGCGTTTCATGCAATTGCTGTACCAAGAAACATTGGATCTGGTGAAACAGAACTAATAATGGCACAAAGACGCCAATCGGACATGTTTGCGAAAGGAAGAATCGTTGGAATGCTAGAATCTGGACGATCACAAAACTGAAGTGTCTCGTATTCTTAATATGCCTCAGTGTGTAATCTCGAGACTGTGGGCAGAGGTTTTCAAATACGGGAGATGTTACCCGCCGACCAGTACCAGGTCGACCAAGAGTCACAACCGCAAGCCAAGATCGTTTTCTGGCAATTTCTGCACGACGTCAAAGGGACAGCTGTGTCAGAGATCTGGGTTCGGCGCTCAGTGCCGTCACAAGAATAACAATTTCGAGGCAAACTGTTTACAGGAGACTCAATCATGTCGGTCTGTATGCCATAAGACCAGCAGTTTGCATTCCTCTCACATCAGCGCATAAACGCGCTAGTTTAAACTGGAGCCTGCAACATCGGCATTTGAGTCTGGGACAGTGGGCTAATGTGATGTTGAGTGATGAATCCCGCTTTACTCTACAGAGTGATTCTCGTCAGGTTACAATCTGGGGAGAAAAGAGGACTCGTTTCCAACAGCAAAACATAAGAGAAAGACATCACTTTGCGTCAGCAGGAGTAATGGTGTAGGCGGGCATTATTTTGGATGAGTCTTATGTTCGCTTGTTTCGAGGTGCTGTTGGTCCTGAGTTCATATTCATGGACGATAACGTGCCATGTCACCGAGCAGCTGTGGTCGATGATTTCCTCGAATCAGACAATATCCAGCGAGTGACGTGGCCTGCGAACTCCCCTGATCTGAACCCTATCGAGCATGTCTGGGATATGCTCTGGAGACAATTTGCAGTCCGTTCGCCCCGCCAAGCTCCGCTCCGGAGCTAAAAAGAGCTCTCCAGCATGCTTGGAACTTTTTAAGTCCACAACTCATCCATCACCTCATAGAAAGTATGAGTAATCGTTGTGAAGCGTGTCTGGCAGTCAGAGGTGTCCATACACACTATTGAACTTCAGCATCACCTTTTAAAGAAAAAATTTTGTGCAAAGAGTAAACTCCTCATATGCCTACTTTTCATTTAAACTATTTTTTGAGATGATAAAAGTAAATATTACCGTTTTTTTTTTTTTTGAGTAGTTTCCTTATTTTGTAACCGTGTTGCACTCGCATATCACGTTTCCCTCTATTTCGATGTATATTTCTCACATTACTCACATAAATAACAATTATGCTTAACTTTTGGACACCAGTGTATATATATATATATATATATATATATACTAAAATAACGTAATGATTCACATTAGAAAACATCGCAATTTTTCAAAATGTACTGCCGTTGCTGGAATTGGTACTAAAGAAGAAATTAATTAGTTTTTATTGCTTAAAGGCTTGTTGGTGGTGGTGTTGTTGTCGTGTGCCAACTAGTCTGGCAATTTGGGGTGCGCTACTTCATTTTTCCTACAGTACCGTAATTTGTTGTGAAGTCCGACTTCTACAGTACACACCTGCCATAAGGATCTGTTTATAGTGTAGAAAACCATTCACAGAACAACACATTTACACAAAGAAAGGACAAGGACAGGAGAGAGATAGTACGTCCTTCTCTGACCACTAGACAAGGCAGGCGAAGCTCAAAGGCTTAAAGGAAATTAATATTATTTTTTTAAAAAAATATATTGATAGAATACATATTGCTACATAAGATTCTGAGATGGAAATTGAATTAACTGACATATTTGTTATTCTTTATAAAAACGAATTGATCCCATTTTGAATGAGGTCAATTTAACTCAGAATATTGGTAAAGCTACTAATCAAATGTACGAAATCGATGATCCCAGAGTTAGTTTACAAAAAAGGATTCTAAGAATTAAAAAAAAAAAGAAAAAATCCAAAACAGTAATGAGAAGCAGATCTCAAACTTTTATAGTTTTAAAAACACAATGATATAACAAAAAAATTGCCATTGGACCGTAGATGTAAAAAAAAAACAACCTTATGAAGATAATAACATAGTTTGAACTCGCGCCGTTTGTTTTAGACTAGCTCCTTTTAACTTCACGTTTAAATAATTCGGTTCATTTATATCAGCCGTTAAAATAAACTGATTTTAAAAACCACGAAAAACGCATCAGGGGGAGAAAATAACTGTTGCAAAATTTAAGGTATCATATAAGAAATAAAACTCAGCGAGAAAGAAAACCACAAAATTTAAAAGCAAAGAATAACAGTTATGGCAGTGGTAAAAAATGAAAGAAGTAGTAATAGTAATTATTTTTCTCTTGGTTGATTTCTACTTCATAGCTTGGGTGGGGTCTTTTCTAACTTAAAAACGAACGCTTTTGAATGAGAATTTCTCCTCTGATTTTCATGAAGTGTATAATGCTAACGAAATAAGACACCATGACTGAAAACTGATTTTCTTCTGTTGACAAACAAAAAACAATACAGTCTGCTTCATTAAAATTTTAATATGAAGGCAAGTACTTTCTGACTTATGCTTCATTTTATTCTGTTTGAGATTTTATTCTGTTCATTTTATTCTATTTCGATAGCTTCATTTTATTCTGTTTAGATAGCTTCACTTTATTGTGTTTAGATAGCTTATTTTATTTTGTTTTAAGGATTGCAATGACTACATTATATTATTAGTAAATGTTTAATCAATCCTCCGATATTCGGAGTTTGTGTATTATTGTTGCAAACGATGTGACAATACGTGCGCTTTATGATAGCATATGCTAGGGTAGAATGTTAAATGTTCTATATTGTTAAAAATCTAAGGACATGCTAAAAAGCGTTTCTCCTTACGTCATAAAAATTAGTAAGACAAATGTACTCAGTAAAATTATCCCGATTAAAGTATGATTAACATATCGATGGTGTTATTTACCAACAAAGATTGTAATAGTTAATTTTCAACCACCTGTTTAACTAAACATTTTTATTTTATAACTGAAGTTTATCATTTTGGTAACATTTTGATTATATATGAATTCTCATACAGCTGACTAAAAATAATAACTGTTTGGTCATGATGAAAATTTTTTCTGTTATATGAATTCTTGATCTAAAGTACAACTGCTCGTGTAATTTTTATTACAAGTTTCTGCTACTTACGGAAGCGGGATATTTCGATAATTTTGAAATTGGTGACCATAACTCATTGCCTAAAGTTCATTTAAAACGTAACGCTACTTTTTTGAGATATGGCACTCACGATGAGCGAGAACGATGATTGCACCACTCTATTTTGGGCAATTGGTGCCAAAATTGAATCAGCTCTTATATCTTTTAAAGTCTACCTGTCGATTAATTTTTGTATCATTATATACATTGCTCAATCCCGCTGCCATTTGAGTTATTGGCTCCAAAATTGAATATAAACGTGTACTCCATAAGGAAATGTTTGCACCAAATTTCGTTTGTTTCTGCCCTTACTTTTCGAGATATACCAGTCGCACATAATGTAGAAAGCGTTCAGTTGCTCCACCTCCCCTAGGAGGGATTCGTTCTAAAAACTATTGGGTATCAATTTATGAGGGGAAACATGCGTGTGTCAAACTTCGTTACGTTACACGCAATGCATTTTGAGCAAAAGCGGTCACAAAAAAAAAAAAAAAAGTCACACATGCAGACATACAGACAGGCAGACGTTTTCCAAAAATGGTCAAAATGGACTTAGCACACCTCAAAATGTGCAATTCTGCCGAAACTTGATATTTGAAAAGTTTTACGAATCAAATACTTTCTTTTATACCAGCTATAGCAGGAAGTAAAAATGAGTGACGCTACTTAGCGAAAGTCATGTCTTAACACTTAAAAATGGATAAATGAAATATGTTTACATCATTCATTAAATGCTTTCCTTCTTTTTTGTTTTTCCTTCCTCTGCCTGCAAATACTGACTTGTTGAGTCCATAAAAATTCAGGAGGTTGATTAGGTCTCTGTTGTCCCATTACTGATTCTCGAACAAAAGGCCAACGAAGAAAGTACTTCTGAAAAGGTCCACCTCAAGATTTTTTTATAGACTACCGCGCAATGACTAATTGAGCGAAGACTCTAGTTATCATCTGTATCTACGAAACAATAAATTCTAGCTGCTTCTGAAATTCAGAAATTTGATTTATCTAGTAATTGTACCACTTGAGGACTGATAGCAATGCTGAAGTAGGGTAGAACATTTTACGGAAAAGGTGAACAAAATGCTGTCTTGGGTGATGTTTAGTAATTGAATTTTGCATGATTACATTCGACGTAAATTCCGTATATTTAAGGATTTTGTTATCAAGGAAACAGTTGTAAAACACTTCTTTAAATGTGGAATCGATGGTATATTATTCAGACTGGCGAAAACGTGCTCCATAATTCAGTTGTATAGTACTTTTGTGTTGTTCAAAAATGTGCGTGGCCGTTTTAAAAAAACAAAGAACACGATCCAATATAGTTCAGAAAGTTATACAAAATTACAAAAAAAAAAAAAAAAAACATGGAGCTGAACCCTTCCAAAAAACGCAAGTGTTGTCACTGGATTCATTAAGCATGTCTCCTCTCTCATTGCATTTCTTCCCGTTACAAATACTACGTTACTAAACCGCTAGGATATACAAGCGTCAGTTAAGATATTTTGCTTTAATGCATTTTTCTCGTCACACACACACACACAAAAAAACCTTGAATTAAAAGAAAAAGAAGAAACATTGTGAATGATTATTGATGCTGGGTACTAAATTAGTAAAAGCAAAGACCGATAAAGTCTTCTTCCACACTTAGAGAACTTCACTAAAAGTTTTCCGCTGTATTTTTAACAGCCTTGGGTCACAAATTCATTTTCCAAACTATGTAATTAACTGATAACAACTGATAACAATAAGTAAAATTGTTACCAAAACGTTACTAAACTAACTAAACATGCAAATCATGTTTTCCTAAATTCATAGAAATAAGAAACAACTGCTTCCACTTTTCGTAGAAAATATACATTTATGAAAAATCCCTTCCACTCAAGTTTCTCAAGGATGCACTCCCAAAGCGACACTTACCCCCCGGCTTCTACGCCTTTCAGCACCTTTGCACGAGAACAACCAAATCTACCCTCCGAAGAGCAGAATACTTATCATTTCCTCCCAAAACTCCATCAATTGGCATATCATTTCCGCTCTTCTCGCCAGATGGCAGTGTATTCGACATCGGAAGCGGATGCGGGGACATCCATTCATCTGGGATGCTGAGGAGTAAGCCCGGTCCGGGGCATTCTCCAAGTTGCTCGCGAGAGTGTCCGGTTGGTGTGCGGACCGGATCGTTGGGTGTACACGCGTGTGTGTGTGTCATGGGGATTTTCTTCCCGATGCTGGACTTTTTTCCTTCGGCCGGACGGGGCCCCATTCGTCTGGCGGTTTGGATCTGCTGTTTGGCTGGATCTCTATGTGTCGTTTATTCAAGGAGGGATACGCAAGGTGAGTTAACATTAAAAAAATATATATTTATTAAAAAATTTAAAAATACTAAAATCTTAAGTGAGGGGACGTGTTTATAATTAATAAGTTTCGCGATAAATGATTAAGAACTTCATTAAAATAATTACCTTTTTTCGTTTTTTTCTAAACATGAAAAGATGTAGAAAATGATGAAATTCTAAAAAATTCTTCTGATAAGAAAAAAAAAATACAAACTTTGTGCTACTAGAGTTTTGGTTTTTCATACATTTCAGCTTTCTTTCTAATAAAAAGTTTTTGCAATACCATTCACGTATTCATAATGAATCAATTGTTTTAAATGGATGTTATTTAAAGTATGGATTAATGCTTAAATTGTTCTTAAAGGATAAACAAATTGTTTGAAATATGTATTATGTTGAGCGACTAAGATTTTTACTTGTTAAATAAATCAAAGTGAAGCGCACATTATCAATAACCTATATACGTGTGTTTGAAGGTCCTTTTTCAGTACATATACTTCTTAATATCGTCATACTGTTGAGGTTGTATCATATTATTAGGGAACTACTGTATACTAAAATTTGGCATAAAATCAAAAAAAAAAAAAAAAGCATAAGCTTTAAATAATAGTATGACCTATTTAAAACTAAAATGATGACGTATTGCAAAAGTCTATCTTTTTATTATTTATATGAAATGTTCTTCTCATCATATAAAGGAAAGTAAAATATAAAAAGAACCTCTCTTGAAGAGGTTTCAAAATAATTTAAATGACACCAGCACTGAACTTTTGAAACTGAGTTTGAGAATGAATGTTTTCAGTGGCTGAATTTTACTGATATTCAATGGTTGAGCATAAAATTAACAGCATTTGAAAATATCACTACACACTATAGTTATAATGTACTTCCTAATTTGACCCAGTTCATTTCAAGTTGAAGAATCTATGAAATTAAAGAAGAGCTTTTTCGTTAACTACCGCTTCGTAACGTGAGACTAATTTAGTATCTATAAACTAGTTTTCTTTTTGATATTCGTGATAGTTAAGTTTTTATTATTATACTACTTAAAAGTCATTTATTTTGAAATAATGCATTCGAGTAGTTGTTCCCTAAGCGTTAATAAACAAAATTATTCTGCACTTTCGGATGAAATAATATTAACTTCTACATAAGATATTTTTGAATGTTTCCTATAAAATGCAAATGTTGGAATATGTTGCTAGGAATTTAAAATAATTGAAGCGGTATGCATCGTATAAAATATTCAGTAAAGTTTGAAATATTCACACGTTCATTTTCTTAATATTTAAAAGAATTAGCTTATGTGCTTGTTTCTATGCTCGATCATTAAAGTCACAACATTTCTGCCTTAGCTCTGGCTATAGGGCGGTAACTTACTGAACTTACTGATTTAGCTTATAGTGTCGAATGACGCCGGATTTGTAGAGAACTTTTTATAGCTAAATATTATTGTCCTACGAAGCAGTAGGTAATACAGTGAAATCTACTTAAGTGAAACACCGGTTAATCGGACCAGGCGCTTATTCAGACCAAATCTTAAAGAACCAAAACAAATCCCATTACATTGTTCACTTATTGAGACCAAAAATCCGTTTAATCAGACCAAAGAATGAGAATAAAATGGAAAAAATTAAAAATCGTCCGCTTGAAGCAAGTTTCAAGTGGGTCAACAACTTAATAGTTAGTGCGCAATAAAAATTAACAATGGTTCCTTGTAAGTTTCATATGAACCCAGCAATATTTGCAGGAAAAAATGGTTAACGAAATTCTCATTGCATGGCGGCACTCGTCCAGCAAAGATCATAATTTCAGTGATATTTGAAATTTCTTCAGTTCATTAAACACGTTCAATATTATGTATTTTTTTAAAAATCTTTTGTAAGTAATTTACATTTGATTGGAATTTTTATTGAACGATTAGTACTTTTTAGCACTTATTTTTTCACTCTCAATCTTTTAGCTACTTCTTATTGTTGAATTGAATCGCTACTAACATAAAGGAATAACTAAAACCGCATCGGTCTGAACACGTTGTTAAACGAGTGTAAAAAGGTTATTCGCATTATTTAAATTTATTTTTTGATCGAAAATTTCTTAAACAGAAATATTTTTTGTATGCTCACCATAAATATGGGGCTCACAATAATATTTAAGGAATTAAAATGTTTTGTAAATAGCATGTGCGGTTAAGCTGCGCAGGTCTTGTTCGCTTAATCTGACCAGCCGGTCATTAGACCTCACAAAATGATCCTGTCTAATGAGCTCCTATTAACCAATATCTACTGTATCAAAAATTCTTGCTCTGTTAATTGCAGTTTTACAATTTTCTGTCGTTAGTTATATTTAAAGTCAAGTAAGCATTCGATTTTTGAATAAAAAAGGCTGTTATTTTATTACAAATACAAAAGGTATAATTATGCAAGCTTAAAATAAAATCCAGTAAATAAAAATAAGTGTGATGTAAACCTTAATAAGATTACGGCGTTGGATGATTTCTTCCAGTTTTTACTTTGAAAAAAAAGTTTTAAAATATAAACTACAAAAATAAATAAACAACCGTCAAATCTGTGTTATTATCAAAGAGAAGAGCAAAATACATACAATAGGCATAGAATTATTCAAATTTACACATGTGAAAATTATAGTGTTTTTTCTTTTGAATAAACAAACCTTTTTTAATGATTCACCACTAATTGTGACTTTTGTCCATATTTCTAAGCAATACAGAACTGCCTAAGTTTTCTTAACTTTTTTTCGCAGTTATGTTTTTTTCTGTAATTAGTGATGTGTTTTTCAAAATTTAGTAACATTTCAATTTGGATAGTACTTATGAATGTAGGACGACAGGTATTGCCTATATATAATTTTCTACATAAATGCTTAAACTGAAACAGCTTTCAAATCTCAGCTAAATAACCATTGCTTAAAAAATCTTATTAAAAAAAATTGAGATTGTGATTAATTAAATACAAATAACTACTTTGTTGTTATCATCAAGCAACTTTCCTCTCATATTTTAAACGATTGCCAATCAGTAACGTACTGCAACCACTATGATTCCACGTCTTGAATGCATTACAATAATTGTTTCCATAGCAACAAGGTTCTTGCGATTTATTGTCTTGCTGCAATTTCCAAGTGACATATCGGCACAACAAAATCATCAAGATTTGATACTTTAACAGCTTAACGCATACTTTTTGTTTTATCTAGTTTGCTCCTTATCAGTCGGCTTCAAATCACTCCATTACAGCCACTGCTTTGATTTAAAAAAAAAAGGGAGACAAAATGGTAGTCGTGAGTCGGTGCCTAACACTCATCGAGTTACTTGATAGGAGAGTTTTCTTGCTTTTGTCTTATTTAGTACGCAAATGTGGAAAGCTGCCCCTGGGAGTCATCCAGGAAGGCAGATTCTCTCCCCAACAAGCTTTGCACTTAGCAAATCACAAAATAAACAATGGCGCTGTATAACCCGTAAGGGAGCCATTAAATACAAGGAAAATCTGTAGTTGGAATATATTTACTTTATTTTTTCCTCGGATTTATGTTATGTCGTCATTTGTTATAAAACGATGATGCTATAAGACAATTAGAAGATTACCCAAAGCCTTGTATTCGAACCTCAACAAAATTTTAAGGATAAGTGTTAGAAAAACACTTGGTTCTTAATATATTTTTAAAAATAACTATTACTAAAGTCATCTTTTAGAATTGTTTACCATCCACAAAAGATACAACTTATTAAAAACCCCTTTTAAACGCTGATTATTATAGTAAATGTAAATGCGATTGACTATATATTTTTAATGATATATTACCGAGTACAAAAATGTCCTCTTTCTGAAATAACATTTATGATACGTTTATTTTAACACGTTTTCTTGAAAAATTAATGTCATAGAATTTGATTTTCTTTTTAGCAAATCATAAGTTTAGGGCATTTATATGAGTAGTTTTCCTTTTCTGATATGTTTTAAAGGGATGTTTTCTTTTTGACTAGAATTTCTGTTTTCACTTAACCAATAAAAAAGCTTTTTTTTTTTTTAAGTTATCTGTCAGCACAAAGCTATTAGTATAGGCAAAGATGTGTCACAAGTATATAAATAAATACAATAAATATTTTAAATCTATGCGCTTGAAAAGAGTACTAATGAAATGCTGGAGTCAATGTGGTCCTGTTGACTAGGTTACTGTTAAAAGTGAAATTTCTTTTAATTCATTTTAATGCTTTATATACTAAACCAGTTGCTTTAAACGAAAATCATCGTCATAGAGTCAGTTTTGAAAAGTAACTTTATAACTTTTATAGAATTTCACAATTTTGCCACTAAGAAAATCTTTCTTTTATCGCTCGCTGAAACAAAATTCGTCACGCCAAAATTGTTGAGGTTTTCAAAATTTTTAGAACTTTCTTCATATAAAAGCTAAATATTTTTGTTTCTTAAAAAAGTAAATTGTTTTTAGCTTTAACATGCAGTATAATGAATGTTAGCTTTAACTTTGGCCATATTAAAAAAAAAAATCATGACGTTGGATTGAATGAAATGCCTTAGTCAGTATACGATAAAAATTCTCATGATAAAAATTTGTTTAAAATTTTTTTTTGTTGTTGAGAAAGGTTTACACCTTAGATTGCGGAAAATATATAATTTTTAAAATACTTCCCAACTTTGAAAGTTGGGTTTGAAGTTATATGTGGGGGGAAATATTTGAGTGGTTTTGCAACTGTGGTCTCGAGAAAAAGTATTTTAACAAAGAAGTGTTTAGTTTCTCCTAATATGCGTGTGCAAAGTTAGAATAGACAATGTGCAGGAACAATGTCAATTATTGTTCCTGAAAACTGTTTTACCGTCATGTGCAATATAATAACTTAATAAGAACTTTAAGAAAATATTTCAAGCAATGCCAATGCTTCCGTTGCTTTGCTTATATTCTATTCACAATGTTAATAGAAAGCAATATATTGTAGTTTTGTTCTATATGAAAGATATAAATATTTTAATTTACAAAAAGTATTATCATTGAAAAGAAATCGAAACCTTGCAACAGTTATAATTTCAGGTGTCACTATAATTGTGGAGAAACTTGTTAATTTACTTCTGCATCAACTGTTTAATATATACCAATTTAATGAAAATTTCCTAAAAGGAGGAGAAAACATTCCTTTACAGTAGAAAAGATGAAAACACGAGTTTTCAAAGCACTTTCCCCATTTCATGCTCAAAAAAAATTTTAATACGTCTTCATTCTACATCACATTACAAAGAAAGAAAAAAATGAATGAAAAAAAAACTTTATCATCTGCAGTACCAAGATTTTTGCGCTAAAAATAGCTAAAAATCAAATAATTAATAAAGAGGAAAAGAAGACGAAAATAAGGTTGTTTCATTTTACATTGTACATAAGCTAACATAAGCAAGTAATATGAACCTCATATCGCTAGTCAACAAGTTCCTGTAATGTGATAATTCTAGGATGAAATTGAATACTTTTGCTTACTTTGAAATTTATATAACGTTTTTATCAACTTCTGATAATCTTAGGTATCAGAAAAAGAAATTGTAGCTAATAATTCGCTGATTATATTAAAAAGAGCAAAAATAATTACCGAAGTATGTAAGTTTTCGATAGAGATAGGTAATATCTGGTAATATTTTAATCATGTATTAAGCAAATGCAGTCTGCTCCAGTCATGAAAAAGTTGCCTCTAAATATCAAAACGTATGAAAATACAAGAAATTTTGAAAAATTGTTACTCATATTCCTTTTTTTTTTGTTATAAGTCAAAAATAATTTTTGTTATTATGAAATGATAAAGTTTTTGTCAATCATACTTTAAATATTATTTGAGACCTACTAATATTCGGTGCAGTATTTTTATTTATTTGATGCTAATCTTATTTCTATTTTGAGTGCCAACTGATACAATCACTCAAGTGCATGCGGGACAAAGTAGATGGGGTAAAATGAAATAATTCATTTTACGTACTTATTGAATCACTTCATAATGTACTTATGTATTTAGTGATTAAATTATTTTCCTATTCATTAACTATTGTATTCACTCATTCATTACACAGTGCGGAAAAAAAAAAAGAAAAAACCCTACAAAATCTTCTGACATAATTCTTGCTAATTCTTATATAAAATAACCTCCTGAATCCAAAAATGACCATTGTCACGTCTCATATTTTGAAACGGTGTCTCTTAATTTTTTCAGTTTTCACCAGTTTTCTAGCAAAGAAAAAGGGGTACCAGAACCAGAAGAGATGGGATCGTTTAACACTCTTTTGAGGGACTAAAGAGGTGCAAAGTTCAAAATCATGAGCATTTAAATCATTTCTCCTAATTTTTTTTAAATTATAAAAACCGAACTTTTTTCTAGGAGTTTGTTTTACAATTTTTTTCTTTTATTTTTCGACCTAAAGCCAGAAAAATGACTCACTCCTATGAGTCATATATCCAAAAAAAAAATCACGTTGCAAAAAATAAATAAACAAATAAATAAAATATTTTCGAAGCAATATATTTTGCATTGTCAGAGTGACCTTCAAACCTTCAGTTCGTGTTTTCAAAGAACCTTCTATATAATTCAAATTAATTCCCAAATATAATTAAGATTGAAATAATCATAAGAATGCTTATAATCATCATTAAAAAATATTTATATTTCGGGGGATGCACTGTTCCCATTATTTTTCACTATATCAAAAAGTAATAAACAATGAAGTCAATGCATACCCAGAAATATAAACATAAATATCAATGCTACTTCATAAGCAATTTAAAGGTTTTTTTTAAATCATAATGACTGAGAATGTAAGTTGAAGGTTCTTCACTGAAGATCTGAGATGCGAATATCACAGATGGTATCATAATATATAAATCAATTAATAAATTTATTTATTCGTTTATTGTTTCATTTTCTATTCATTCATTTATTCATTATTTCGTTTATTTACTCATTCCTCTTTTAATCACATGTAGTTTTAACGCTCCAATAGAAAATAATTTATTGAAAAAAATATTTTTTTTTTCACTTATCCCTATGGAAAAAAAATGTTTTTTTACTTGTTTATATATATATATATATATATATATATATATATATATATATATATATATATATATATATATATATATATTTGAAGTTGCAAATTCACTGCCAAAAATATAAGGTAATGTTTCAAAGCAAATTTTAATATAAAATACATTGTTCTTTCTTATGTACTTTCCAGTTCGTAAGATCTACAAGAAATGCATACATGCATACGTAAATGACTAGGAAACTTTAAAAAACAGACGATTCGAAGCAAATTTTTGCATGAAAAAGTACGTGAATAAACGAAAAAAAAATCAATAAAATGTGAAAATATTTATTGAAAAGAGAAAATAAAAATTAAAGAAAAAAAGAAAACAGAAAAGTTTACGCATAGTTATAATTCTACCACCAGCAACACGACGTCGCATCACCCAAGTTTCATTCGAAGCAATGGAACACTTGACTCGCTATCTACCAACCATAATGAAATGGATTGAGACACCAAAAGATACAGCAAAGGAGGATAATGTCAGAACTGAAATGATTGAAAACTAAATGCGGAACAAGCATTGAAAACGTAGCAATTTCGCAAGTGACACTGAAATATTGCAGTTGAAGGAAGAAATAAATAAATAACTAAATGGCAAAAAAATCTTCGGCTGCAAAAGGAATTGTGTCAAAGCAGACGGTCCCGAAGGTTATAGGAAAGCTAGTTCTTGAAGAAGCTGTAAGTTTCACTTCAGTTAATAAAGTATTTTATTCATCATTTTCGATGAATAAGGCAGTTGGGCTGAAAAATTGATTTTAATGCCGTTCAAAAAACATTTGCAATTAATAAATGATTTAAATCAAGTTTTCTTTGGGTTTGTCCCTCGATTCTAATTTTAGAAGTTTTTAGTATGTAGTTATTCTTATAAATCAGTCTCTTGCCTCTTCCCCAATTGCCAAAACTACAAGTTAGAAAAATATGTTTGATTGACAATGCAACATTTCTTAAAAATATTCCTATTTTAATGAAATAATTTTGAAGTTTTTAGTTTTTTATCCCCCTCCCCCCAACATTAAACGTCATACGCGAATCAGAAACATAACTATTTGTTTATTTCTTTTAATTATTTTTCTCATATATTGGAGTCTAAAGAAAAACTTTTTTTTTATGTATATTAGAGGTCAATTAGATATGATATCCAATTTTGATTGACTCTAATAAAAAGTTTTCACGAAAAAAAAGTTATAACTTATTGTAAAAATGATGGTAATTTACTCTGTCAACATAACATTCGATATGTGCTTGTTAGTTTCTACTACTGAACTTTTGAAGAGTCTAATGGAAAACTACGAATATTTGAAAATAAACATTTTTTAGTGTTACAGCACAAGTAAAAGTTAGTGTAAAATGTCCGTTACAAAAGCAAAACATAACTAAACAAATTCAAACACCATAACAAAATATGTTGAACAAATAAAAACCCAATATATTAATTCACCGATTATTTTTTCTGTGAAAAACAACTTATACATTGTTTTTCAATTGTAGCTAAATAAATAAAATTGCTGCACAAACAGTAAAGAAGCAAAATAAAGATTACATTTCAAAAGTCATTCGCAGTTTCTTTCACGCTGTGCTTAATGCACTGCTATAAATTTCGTAAATATTTAGTTGAATACTATTTCATCAATCTATTGGTTCAAACTTGATGTTTCACTGTGATAATGATATGATACAATAATAATAATAATAATAATAATAATAATCATAATAACAATAATAGCAATAATAATAGTAATAATAATAATGATAATAACAATAATAGCAATAATAATAGTAATGAAAATAATAGAAATAACAATAATAATAATAAAATTAATAATTATAACCATTATTATTTTATTATTATTATTATTAGCAGCAGTAGTAGGTTATAGTAGTAGTAGTAGTAGTAGTAGTAATCTTACTTCTATTATTATTATTATTATTATTATTATTATTATTATTATTATTATTATTATTATTATTATTATTATTGTTATTATTATTATTATTAATTATTGTTATTTGATTCAAACATTTAGTTCTATTTTTTAATTGGTGTTATAGAAAATGTATAAACTTAGTTCTTAGGAACTAAAGTTTCAATTTTGATAAAAGAAAATATCATATACATTTCAACAACAAAGTCTCTTTTGCTACTTGCTATGTGACAAAAACTTCTTCCGAATAAAATGTTTTGAAGCAAATCCTCCTGCTAAATCAGGATTTATATAGAATATAACCTTTTCTGTTGAGCTTAATGGTGAGTTTTTGAATTTAGAGAGGAACGAGAAGTTGTAAAGTCAAAAAAATGAAATATGGGAATGAGGTGTCCTTTTAAGATATTTCATGCAGTATGGATATTCTTTTTTATTTCGTACTATTCCTTCAAAGGTTTTTGGAGGCAGAGTGGAGTCAGCTAGCATAATGATCTGTATATATCTCGTCTCATCCGTCTGTTTCTTTTCTTTCCTTTGTGATTGAAATATTTTTCTTAATAATAAATTTGAAATTATATCAAAAAATAAATATATAAAGAGTTATTACAGTTTTTGATTATTGGCGTTTTTACTTACTTTTAATCTATTTTGAAATTTTCGAAAAGGTAGGCAAAAATATCGGTGTACATAATTTATTGGAGAACCGAACTGAGTATTACTCTAGAATAACACATTGACTTTACGATTATGTTTTCGAATCTATCCTTAAATTGGCAGTATATATTCAGGTCATCCTTTATTATACATTAACTTTATTTTTTTTCGGTTGCGATTCCATATAAATACCTAATTTAGACTGAGCCAAGTGATGCTAGTTAAAGTAGCAAATGTACCGTTCAATTTTACCGTTAGTTGAAATAATTTTCTGTTATTATTTTGATTTATAATACCTTTTATTTAAATTATTTTTGAAACACAATATTTATAAAATTTTAGCACAGACCATTAACTCGCTGAAAGCACTTATTCAAAAAAAAAAAAAAAAAAAAAAGCTCTTC
Source organism: Uloborus diversus (assembly GCF_026930045.1). NCBI lineage: Eukaryota > Metazoa > Arthropoda > Arachnida > Araneae > Uloboridae > Uloborus > Uloborus diversus. The sequence goes on from NC_072731.1 coordinate 205,105,525, forward strand.
GTTTTGTTCAATTAAACCTCATAATTTCCGCAGATTTTTAATGCCTATATGAATGTAGAAGTTTCGACTTGAATACACAGACACACGTCGTGCTCGTTTTGAGAGCTATACTTGTGATTTGAAATAAATATTTAACAAACTCCCACTGTTTGGCAGAACTTTTAGCAAAACGTTCTCTCAGTAAAATAATGCAATAATATTCAGCCTAAAAAAAGAGAAACAAAATATTAATATTAATGGTGGGTAAAAAGCGGAATTATCTATATTGGCAGCAAAATATGTGCTTTGTATCCATTACGTTTATACTGGAGTTTCTAAAGATATTTCTATTTACCGGATGTCAAAATAGCCTAACGCGCCAAAATTAATGAGTAAAATTGATTTTAAGCAATCACTATCCACCGCTCATTTTCCCCCATTTGTGTCGATTTCATAATTTCGATTTATGTGAGCAGAAAATGCATGAATCATGTATAATGTCGTCCAACTCGAACCATCCAAATACCAATTTAGCACCGGATACTCTAACATTTATACTATCCGATTTGAAATAAATAATTGCTATGAACTGTTAGAATCGTGAGAATTTTGTGATTTGAAGATTTTTACGAGAAAAGTAAGTGCTCCTTATCTCTATTCACGTGACATTATCACTAGGTTAAAGGTTACATTCATTTTGTTTCCTTTTTACTAGTTAGGTGCAGTGAAAAAATATTTTATTTCGTATACACCGAGAATACAACTGAAAGAAAGTTTTTCAGACATGTGTTTTAAAAATAAGCATGATATTTGAAAGATAGGGGAGAGTGTTGTACCTTGGGACACTGTTAGTTTCTAAGATTATGTTCTTAGCAGCAATGTTTTTGCCATGTTTTTTTTTTTTTTTTTTTTTTTTTTATAATCTCTAATAGTAACTTTCACCGCTAAATGTTGCCATAGTAATAATCAACATCAAAAGACAAATTGATTATTTTGTGAGAGAAAGAATATTTCATGACTGCAAAGTAAATATTTTCTTCATTTTAATTTAATTTTTTGTCTTTGTATTTGTAAATCTAACCAACTGAATTTCATTTTGTTATAAACGAGAAGTACTTTAAATATTTTGTTTAAGAGAAAATAATGAAAGTTCATCTAGATTTAACATCATTTTGGTATTTCTTAAACCACGTGGTGGTTATACATCGGGACAGCCAAACATATTGTACCTTCGGACACGTCTCAAAGTACAACATATGCATGGTTCTTAAAAATTAAGATATGTTTAGGAGCATGAAAAAATGTTTTAATCTAATATAGTCTTTTAAACACATTAAATGTTGCATAATAATTTTATTAATTCGTTATTTAAGATTTATTAATCATTATTCATAATTCAATTTATTACCATAATAAACATTTTTTTTTTGTGAAAAATTGGTTGACGTATATGACTGTTTCCTGTATCATGAAAATTGTTCCATGGTACAACAGGATCTCTCCCAAGGTACAATAGGATGTTGTCCCTTAGGAGAGTTTGGAATTTTTACTTTAAAAATGATTGGTAATATTTTATTTTCAAACTATTTGAACTTTAAAAAATATGTTGTTGTTGTTACATATGCCTTTATTTAGGAGGATGTAAAAGACATGATCAGGATCCATGTAAAAGGCAGCCAAGAACAGGAAAAGTAATTGCAATAAACAATTGAACATACAACAAAAGTAACGATTTAAAAACAAAAAGAAATCTGTAAATTAGAGAATTTCACAATTATAACAGAAATAAAGAGGAAGTCATTTCAAGGAGTCCATGACAGATCGAGCAGAACAATAAAGCTTTTCGAGTAATTTTATTTTTTGATCAGTTGGGTCAATTTTTGAGCAGGAGAGATGAGTAGCATTTATGTTGCCAGAACCGCAAATTAGACAGGTACTAAATGTAAAGATACATATCTTGTGGAGGTAACAGCCAGACAATCATAGCCGTTAGATAGTCTAAAAAGGGCCACAGCTTCCGCTCGAGGTTTTTTACAGTAAGTCCTCCACATCTCTTGAATTTTGACCCAAGGTTTGTCGTTCGAGTTGGCTTTGTTCATGGCCATAAGTTGATCTTGAATTTGGTTTTTGCAGAAACGAGTAAGTGACTTACTGAGAATGGGACAGTTCACTTGGCGAAGCAAAGAACCTTGCTTGGCCAGGGATTCAGCCATTTCGTTTCCAATGATGCCCACGTGTGAGGGATCCCACTGGAAGATAATGGTCTTATTTGCAACTCTTAGAAGAGTCACGTTCTTTTTAATTTTAAAGATGACATTTGACTCGGTGATTCGGTTATTTGTAACTGCCTGAATAGCTGCTCTGAAGTCAATCAAGATCACAGCTCTAGAGAAGTCGTTTAGTCTAGATTGAAGATTATGAAGCGCCAGGAAAATGGAATGGATCTCTGCATAAAAGTTTGATTTGTGAGAACCAACAGGTTCTCGGACGGAGAAAAGATTACTATATACACTAGCGCCAGCTATTTTTCTGCTAAAATGAGCCGTCAGTGAATACTCTCAGCCATTCATTTTCAGGGTATTGCTCGTAGAACTGACACTGTGCGTTTGCTCTTAGAATGGTGTCCGGGATGTTCATTTTATCTTGATTGTTAATCTGTAAATGAATCTTGATTTTGTGAAGTTGAGGGGGTTAACCAAGTTACCGCTCTTAAAAGGTAATCAGGATACATGTCTCGCAAAAGCCCGCTGCAGGCATCAATTGAAGGCACCTGAGATTTTAGTGCTACAGGGAAAGTATAGTTAGTCCAGCTGTGTTTGAAGAGATTAGTTTAATATTTGAAAATATTGCTTGTTTCTTTATTTTTGAGGCAATGGGAGCGTTACCGGTATAGATTTGCATAGCTCGAATAGGTGTCGTTTTGACAGCACCGGAGATCATTCGTAGTGCCTTGTTTTTTGAAATTTCTAAAGAGTCGATCTTGTCCTTTGCGGCTGTAATCACAATTTCACTGCCGTATTTAATAACAGGTTTAATATAGGTGTTATAACGTTAAAAAATATAAGGTATAGAAATATGTTTGGGTATTTCAATGTGACTTTTAGATTTTAAATCTGATTTCAATAATTGTTGTTAAAAATTAAAATATGAAAAATGTGGAAATTTCTAAAGAGTCAATCTTGACTTTTGCGACTGTATTCATAATTTCACTGCCGTATTTAATGACAGGTTCAATACAGTGTTATAACGTTAAAAAATATCTTGTAGAGAAACATGTTTGGGAGATATTTCAATATGACTTTTAGTTTTTTAAATTTGATTTAAGTAATTGACGTTAAAAATTAAAATATGAAAAGTGTTCCAAGGTGCGACTCTCCCTAAAGGAAAGCAAACCGCTTTGTTTCTTCTATTCTTTGAAAAAATTATAACAAAATTCCCGAGACCAGATCCAGTAACGCTTTGATGAATGAAAATCAAAGGTAAGACCGCGACATATTAATGACCATTATGTCAATACTAGAGAGCTTCTACATTTCTGCAACTTGATTTCAAATTGAAATGCCAGTTTTGTTTGAAAATATCAGCATTCAAAAAGTGAAAGTTTTTGTTTCTCGTTGTAATTTATAGTTCCTGAGATATTTTAACAGAACTAATCATAATTCTAATTTGAATTTTTGATTTTTAATACAAAGTTGTCGTTCAAGTTGCAGTAATAGACCCGTGATTCAGTTTCACCGTTACATTACACCTGATTATTTATTGCAATCTTACGATATATTTAGTATTTTTTTCCCAACATTGAAAAACAGAGAAGTGCTTTGTTTTGATTATAGTTTCAAGGAAAAAAAAAATGAACTTGTCTTTAACTCACTTCTCATAAGGGCACCTCTTTTTTGCACATTAAGTAAAATTTCACACTGCATCTTAAGAACAAGTTAAAATTGTTAGACGGTAAAAAACATTTTATGTGTGTACAATGAGTTTTACCAACTGACTTATACACAATGATGTTTGTAATAAAGAAACATAAACAAAATATGAAAATTAAATATAGATTTTTTGGTGGAACGTTTTTTGTGAGATTCTTGGCAGTTAAAAAAAACGTAGTTTTTTTTTTTAAATTTCTTTTTTGTTATTGTCATTGTATTTTAATTCAAAATTACCACCATAGATATATCCCATCCCCTCTTATTAAGAATATGCTTTATTCCTTTGTTTCGAACATTTCTCCGACACGCGTATATGTATATATTTTAAATATATTAAGTTTGAAGGGAAATTTGTCGGACGACGAGGCAATTCGCACCTGTTATACTGATTCTTTGGTGTCTTAATAAGTGTGTAAGGCTTTTCAGGTAGTGCAGTGGAGAAGATGAACTAATTGCAATGGAAAAATTATTGAATAATTTCTTGATACATTAATTATGCTACAACTAAACATAAAAATATCAATAAGTCTTGTTTTATCCACTTAATAAAATTAAAATGAAAAATCAAAGAAATCCGTATATCCTTCGGTTCGATAATTTGCTTTATTTGACCTAAGTTAACTTAAAACGTGTTTTCCTTTCATCAAAAGCCTATATATTTTTGTTAAAAAGGTGAAATGCATCCAAAGCCATGTTGAGTTCATTAAACTATAAACCATGTAAGGTTAGATACATCAAATCGGACTAAGAAGCATTTGAGTTTTTAAATCCCTTACAGTTAAGAAAAAAAATCGACATTTTCGAAAGACATGATATTTATATTAATAAGCTTTACACAGTTTTATTTGTCACTTTTATCTTTTTAACTACAAATAAAACACAAAAGTAAAGAATAAAAACTCCAAAGAAAAGATGTTCTTGAATTTCTCTTATTTTACCAGAATAAATCTAGGTTAACATTGAAAAGTAATAAATGGAATTAAAATCCTAATCCAACTAACCAGTAAAAAACAAGCTCAGAAGAAAATATTTCGTTCTGTTTCCCACCCATTTTCCGATTCTTTTTCATTTCATGCAAATGCTTTCCGCCCAATTTAATTTAGTTCCTATTAAACAATGACGCATCGTTCATTAGACCTTCCATTAATCAACAAATGCTTATGCAACAGTTTTCGCTGCCTTTTAATTTTTTTCCCTTCTGAATTTGTGCCGTTCCGTTGCATTTCCATCATTGTTTACTTAATTAGAACAGTACAAAAAGCAATTTTTAGGGCTGCTTTCTCGTTTAATTTATTATTTTTAATTTTCGATTCAGTTTGCCAAGTTGGCGATCAACTCAAACAAAAAAACTTTTTAAATAGTTTTTCTTATCTATTAGTTGTTTGAATCATCATAAAAATTTTCTTTTACTTAAAAAGCTTTGAAACTTCATTTTTCGTACTTTAAAAAAATGTTTAAAAAATTAAAAATGATTTTAATCTATATACATAAACTAGAGGACCCAACAGACGTTGTTCTGTTCATACTTTGTAAATTGAAATGTTAAGAAGTTTCAATAAAGTATCAAGTGTTTGAATTTTTTGCTGTAAAAAAATTGTAAAAAAAAATTATTTTAAGATACTTGAAGCCATAATGCGTACAGTTATTACGACTTGATTTATTAATTGCGCACTGAGCAGTTGTTTCATTAGCTACTTTACCCCCTCGTACAAGAAAAATCATCATATATTGCATGGTTTGTTTTTTCAGCCACACTCAAAGGATAAGAATCTTCCTCAGATATTTTGTGTGAAAAAATAACTACCCTGTACATCTAGAACAAACGCGAAATCCCACTGCAACATCCTCCATGTGAAAAATAATTTAAATTTCAAAAAGCATTCGTTTAAAAAATGATAAAGGTAAAAAAAGTTCTTTAAATAAGCAAAAATCACTCATCCCCCCCCCCGATGTAAAATAAACATATTCCTTAACTAAAATGACTAAACACCCTTTAAAAACCAAAAACAATTATTTGCAATTTAAAATATTTTGCCAAATAACCAAAAAATACATTAAATTGCATTAACAGTATCTTTAAAACTAGAATAATCGCGCAACTGTATTGTTTATCACCAAAGTTGCCAACTCATATACAGTTAAACCTATGTATAACGATACTGTCTATTACGATAAACCTGTCTACAGCGATATTTTCTTTGGACCTAGCAAAATATGAACATAAATAATCAAACTGTCTATAACGATAACCTGTCTATAATAATATTTTTCTAGGTCCCAACAGTATCGTTGTGGACAGGTAGGCAAGAATCATCATAGTGAGTGAGTTTTAACAGGGAAGAATGAGGCTAACTTGGAAACGATTCGAGATTTCAAGCTCAAAAACGTGATGAGGGAAATTTGAGCATGGTGGACTATGATCATGCTTCCCCGTGGCCCTTCATTTGCAATGAAAAAGAGGTTCCTTGAAACCTCGAAACACGTGTATGCAGTAATCTGCTAACTTTGTGCGTCAAAATGTTGTTCACCATATACTTTTCCGCACAAAAGTATTTATTTATTTCTTAATAATAGTTTAGTTCATCTCTTTCTTTAATTACCTAACGTTTTTGGTTTTTACGCTTAAAAAATTATTTCCTTTCGTCTAAACTATCATGATCTCTGTTGATTAACTACTAATGATGTTTAAAATTTGATGTTTAAGAGAAGAACAAAAATGTGGCTCAACCTTCCTCTTAGCCCTATTTTGTCAAATTTAAAATAAATGATTTAAATAACATTCTTTTGTTAATTAATTTACGATTTTATATCTGACAACAATTTTTGTTAACATCGGGGCCATATTTTTTTGCCATAAAACGCTTCATTGTGCTTCATCAACAATTTATTTTCCCTTAAAATGCTGCATTTTTAATGAAGTTTGATCTTAAAGCTAATGAATTGATTTCGTTTTTAATAATTAAAAACGTATTTTAAAATAAACACGCATGGTAGCATTCACATAAATTATTTATTTTATGACGAAAATATTTTTCTGCATGTTTATTATAAACTAGTGGTACCAGCAAGGCTTTGCCCGTAATAGAAAAAATTAAAATGTCTTTTTGTTCGCCTGTATATTTACAAATAATGTATGGTGAATTTAAACGCCAATTGGCTTGTGCCCATGTTCCGTTTCCATGTTATGATAATTTCGTAATTTACTCGTTCATCTTATGGTAATTTTGCTCCGGAAAATGTTCTTAAAATTAGAATAGAAAAAGAACCACATCGAATTTTCGAAATTCGTTTCGAGGTGCGCGAGCCCGTGCTACAAACTAACTTTGTGGCAAATTTTATGAAAATCGGCCGAACGGCCTAGGCGCTATGCCCGTCACAGAGATCCTGACAGACAGAGAAACTTTCAGCTTTATTATTAGTAAAGATATAAAATCAATTCATAGGAATCTCAAACGTTTGTGCATGCAAGTACAGAATGATGGTTTAAGCGAAAACATGTTTCATTATATTGTTGAAAATTTTTGTACCCTCTTAAATTACAAAATCATAATTTCTAAATGAATAAAATGTTCGTTTCTATCATGGGTTATAAAAATAAGTAATAACATAAGTAATATCGGACTCAAAAATATTCACCAATACCGACCTTTATTAAAAAATATTTGAGGTCCTTGCAGTTTTATATGCTTGAAATTCCTTGGATCATGTTTAACCTACAAGAAGATACTGATATAGATTTTTGAGTAAAATTGCTCCAATGAAATAGCGAAAAACTTTTCACCTCGTTCACTTCTGCTTCCTCGCAGCCATAAAGATGCATCTTTAGGAGCTTATTGCCAGAAATGAAACATTTCCCCAAAATTGCCTATTTCCTTTCCCCATTGCCGTCTAATGTGGCTCATTTTATGTGGATTGTTTTACGATACAAGGCAAAATTCGAAATGGGAAGTTTTCTGGGGATTTCTTTTTCGTGTTGAAAAGAATATGAGAGTCAGTGTGTATAAAACGTGAGTTTGAACTACCGTCTTTGCAATACAATGCAAAATCGATGCAGAAGTTAGACACAATACTGACAAGTTAAGAGAAGAAAGAAATTAAATGTCCTTCTCTTCAGATTTCAGTGAACTTTTGCATTTGAGTAGAAAGTCTTATTTTGCCGACATGTAAATATGTTTTTGACTTAAAAAATATTTCCAATAAGATGTAAGTAGATTTTGAAGCACTATAAGACTTTTTTACGTTATTTTGTACATTTTAATAGTTTTTGGCAGTAGTTAAAAGTATATGACAAAAAGTTTTAGGTTAAGCACCCGTCCTTTGATAGTTGTAAACGTGTCTAGGGAAGGCGAGATCCTTGTTTTATATTTCTTTCAATCTTTCACATATTTTAGTATTGATACACGAAATATATTTTAGGAAAGTTATGAATGTCAAAATGCTTTTTTGGGATCCATTACCACATTTCGTGAGAAGTTTCAGGATAAATTTCACAGCGTTCCCGTAAAAAAGTAAATAGGCCTTAAAAATTTAAAAAAGAAACTTTTTTTAAACTCACTTAAAAAAATCTTCCATGCTTTCTATATTTTAATTTTCTAAATCGGAATGAAGTACGAGTCGTTTAGAAGCCAATACGGTTAAAGCGTCTTTAATAACTTTCTTGTTCTGTGAAATTTGTTATTAATCTAAGTTATTTAGGTGCGGCATAAATGTATTACAACAGCTATATATATTTTCTTAATCAGATTAATCACCCAAAAGAATTATTATCGCTTTATAATAAACACATTTCCTCTCTCCCTATCCTTCTTCGTTTTGGCATTGCTGAGCTACTCTTTTACATAGAATTTGTTACGCAGTGAGCTGCTAATGAGTTAAAAGAAGGAAAAGAAAAGGGAAAACTCACAAGACATTTAATGCATAAATTGAAAAATAAATAAATAGAAGAATAATAATTACAAACTAGTTACGTCGCCCGGCTTTGCACGGTTCGCCTCGAAAATACAAGTTATGTCAAGTGACCCGTTTTAACAATCATGCTTGAAAAAAAAAAAAAGAAAAAAATCAATTTTGTGGCAAATTGCGGAAAAGTAACCCAAAAGGAAACATTTTAAATTCCCGGATTAAACTAAAAACCTTTCAAACAAAAGCCAGAATTTATTTCTTCGTATTCGAGAAAAAAACATGGCAGCACATCTTTCTTAATGATTTTCTTCACCCCGCTACAAATTTTAATAAAAGCATTGTTGCAGAAAATCGAGATGAAGCACTGAGTAATAATTTGAATGGAGGAAATCCTTCCAAAAATACGGATTTCATGTCAAAATCTAAGTGTCATAATTAATAGTTTTTGATTCATATATCTGCTAATTATTAACAGAGGATTATGTTAAAGAGCCAAACATAAAGACGGGAAGATTACGAATCCATCGATACCTGGTTCGTTGGTCAGTTCATTGTCGTTCGGGGGAAGTAACTAGGACATACATGCATACATAGATACATAGGTACATACGCTCAATTTTTAATTATACTAGATTGTATTCTATTTTACTCTAGAAGCTGAATGTCAAAAATCTCTACAGACGCAAAGTGAGACCCGGACGCATATAAGCTTCATTTACTCCTTTTCGGACAAAGGGACATTTCTAGGCCTCTCATTGGCTCTTTAGATTGCCATTCATTGTTCTAAGCGTGATATTGCTTACCGTCATTTTCAGTATAATTGTTGGATCGATTTAGGTTTTTCGTTACCACCAGCTTCTGGTGGGGGGAGGGTGAGGAGTTCTTACAGACAAAAACTAATGAAAGTATTGTTAAATATTATGTAAAAGCAGCAAAAAGTTAAAAAGTTTACAATTACGTAAAAATTAATTATGCATTAGTAAACGTTTGAAAAAAAATTAAAAACCGTATTCAATTAGTATTAGTATTATCTGATGACTACATAAAGTTATTCTTTTAACTGTTTACATCAATGTACAATGATAAAAATATACATCATGTTATATGCGGACCTTGTCCAAAGCTTCAGCAAAATACATAGTAGTCAGGCTCTGAGTATCACTAAACGTCAGTAAAACGATAGCACAAGCAGTAAAAAATAAATATAAGGTAATGCACTACTAGTGGCCACAGTTAAGCATATTTTATGTCTTTTTTAAACTCTGGGTCTACAATATTAATTAAAATTTTTTAGCTCAATGAACGTATTATAGCCCAACTATTTCTGAATCGTCCCATTCTCTAAAAATGCCAGAATTTTCAATTTTTTCAATTTTTTATCCATTTTTTCCCAAACTTCAAATTTCATCCAATAGTGGCCACTCCAAAATCTGAGATTTTCAGTAGTGGCCACATGCATGAGTCAGTAGTGGCCATCTGACATCCTTTCCTTAGAATTCACATTACTCACTTTAAATTCAAATATTTAATGGATAAAATTGATTCAATATGATAGTTACATTAAGTACCAATATATTAATCACATTTTTATTGTACATTTCTTTCTTCAAAGTACATAGGTACTTAGGATAAAATGAAAAGTTTTTAGTAGAAAATTTGTATTTGTATTTTTTGTACGATAATGTAAAACATAAAGTAAAAGAAAATGAATGTACTTATATAAGTATTCTAAATATGAACTTTGGTAAGTATGAACTGAATAATTATTATCACTACGAAATCATCTTTACTAATAAAAAGGTGAAAGTCTGTCTGTCTGTATATCTGGATCTCTGTCTGTCTGGATGTCTGTGACGCGCATAGCGCCTAGACCGTTCGTTTAATTTTCATGAAGTTTGGCACAAAGTTAGTTCGTTACATGGGGTGTGCACCTCGAAGCGATTTTTGGAAAATTCGATTTGTTCGTTTTCTATTCCAATTTTAAGAACATTTTCCCGAGCAAAATTATAATATGGACGAGTAAATTACCAAGTTATCATAACGTGGAACCATAACATGGGCAAGCCAATTGGCGAGAAAGTCACCTTACATTATTTGAAAATACATAGGCAAAACAAAAGACCTTTTAATTTTTCTACTATAGGCAAAGCCGTGCGAGTACCACTAGTTCATAAGAAAATAGTAAGTACACAATTCGATGTAATTCTAAGTCAATTTGTTTCCTACAACTTACCAAGGTATATCTATGGATATAGGAAATTGGTAGCATAAGTTTTCAATACGACTAAATTCAGAGTGTCCATGTACTTAGAAAGTCATGGATTTTGGCTATGATCAAAAATTGTCATGGAAAGTCGTGATTTTAGTCAAAAAGTGCTCAAAAATCATGGAAATTAACAATTGGTCATGGATTTTGAGTTTAAGAACATGAATATTTATCGAATTCTACACATTAGCTTAAACTTACGCATATTGGCCATTTTTTACGGTATTACGTGTTAATTCCAATTTTTCACACATTTTTAAATCCGATTGCATCCGCTTCTTTAATACTCCCTCATTTTTCTTTTCCTTGTGATTTTGAATTTTGGGCATTTATAATTATGTATTTAGCATTACTTTTAACCCTCCTTATACGTCTTATTGTGTAGCTGACGACTTTTAGACTTCTTATTTTACCGATCGCATTCGGTGCGAAAATTTTAAGTCATCCTTGTGGATTCAAGAGACTCATAAAAATTATCATTAATTCTCAGCTATGTCTGAAGTTAATGAAGATTTTAGAAAATAAAATATGTCCGAAGAATTAATTACGGACGTTTTGTACATCGATAAAATACAGGAATCAGGGAATTTTCGAAGGTAAATTTTTAAAACATCCGTAAATGTTACATATTTCTTAAATTCGGAAGTTTTACAAGATTCGTAACCTATCACAAAACTTTGGCGATAAATAACTGGTATTGTCTGGTCAATTATTTTTTAAGTACTTTAATATTTTATTTTTTTTCTGATTATTTATGTTATTTATTGTAAACATAATTTTAGTAACTACTAAATTATTTCTAGTCACAGATAATTTAGAAAACTACTAGTAGTACCATGCTCCTATTTTTTATTTGGTAAACTTTGAAGTTTTATCCAGTAAACTGATAATTTAACCCTTCCCAAAAATTTGAATTTTGAGTGTCCCTGACTATTAGCAGTGAAAAATAAATATGAATCAATAGATTATAAATAGCAAAACACATACTTACTGACATGATTTAGACTACCAAAGAGAAAAATTATTCCATAAACAAGTGTTATAACTGGGAATTTTATATATCATGGCTTTTTCTAATTTTATTGTGCGTGACTTACTTCTAATAAGTGTTTTACCTTAAAAAAAATCTGTATTTTCAAGAAATAAGTGCTTAAATCAAAGAAATTAAAAAATATCTGCTTTGCTTAGAAAAGGGATAACTTCGATCAAGCATTATGCCCTTCCCCCTTCATTTTTTTACCTGCTCAGCAAGCAGGTTGCAATCTCCCTCTCGGTTCTAGTAGAATGTTTCTCCTCTTTTTGTATTAGCGTGACAAATTCCTGTTTTTTTTTAAATTAACAAGCTATTTAATAATTCCCCCTCCCCGTGATATGCGCCCATAGACCAGGGCGCATGGGCCTAGGAGATGGCCTGTTGAGTAATCCGGGCCTGTCCATAGAAGAGGTAAACGCACTAGCAGTCGCCAAAGTGAAGCATATTTTTGTGGCTTTTTTAAACTGTGGGCCTACACTATCAATTACCATATTTGAAACTCAATGAGCATATTATAGCCCTTCTCTTCCTTAATCGTCCCATATTTTAAAAATGCCAGAATGTCAATTTGTTCATTTTTTTTCAAACCTCAAATTTGATCCATCAGTGGGCGTTATATAATGTACATGGGTCAGCAGTGGCCATATTGCTGTTTAGAAGTGGCCACCGGGTGGCCACTACTAGATCACACAATAATATTACATCAGAAATGATGCAGGTTTTTTATGTAAAGAGATTACAACCTATTAAAAGGAAAATTGAGTTTATTTATGAAAAACCTTCCTGATTCAGTAGTGGCCACTCGGTGGCCACTTTTGAATTTCCCAACTTTTTTGGTACCAGTAGCGGCCAGGTAAATTGTCAGCCAAGAAAGCAACTATTTCGAGTTGAAAACGTTGCAAACATGATCTTTCACATTTCATAACATGGTTACAGCTCATAACACATTTCATAACATGTTGTATTATGAATCGAACAATGCTCAAAAATATTATTTTTGAGCATTGTTCGATTCATAATACAACACAATGTTTATATACCTCGTTACGGAGACGCGTTAGAAGACAGCTGAAAAAACATGGACAACCCAGACGACCATACTAAATAATTGATAACAATTTTCCATGATGCTCTACCTACTCCTCCTTGAGCTGCTCACTACACTATAGCCTGAGGTCTACCTCCTGGAAGTTTGAATCCACTGGGACCCCTAGAATCCTTATTTTTAAAATATAAACCTTAAAGTGGCCACTACTGAAGCAGTGGCCACTACTGGTGCATTTACCTTATACACTACAAAATGCTTACAGATCAGCTGAACAAAGCAAAATCGTTTTTATTTGCATTTCTGGATTCTCTTATAACTTATAAACAAAAAAGAAACACATAAAAACAAGCTTTCTTTTATAGTAAGTAAAATATTTCAAGTTACCTAGCCTCACGCGAATATACTAATATATAGTAATAATTACGTTTTTATTCCCCGACACACAAAGGAAGGGGGTTATAAGTTTGACGTGTCTGTGTATCTGTGTGTCTGTCTGAGGCATTCTAGCGCCTAAACGGATGGACCGGTCTTGAAAAAAAAATTTGTTCGAAAGGAGAATTGATCGAGAGTGTTTTTAGCTAGGTTGCATCTCTGGATGATATTAATTAACGAAGACATTAATTAAAAAGTTCTAAAAGGTTTTTCGCGATTTTTGCAGTGAAAACATAGTTGAAAACTTTAAAAATTAATACCAAAATAAAGATTTTTTGTTTTCTGCGTCTGATAGAATGTGTTTGCAATTTCAATTATTTCATAGAATTCGAAATGTAAGGGTTTTTTTAAGCATATTTTAATAGCGGTTAAGCCTTTATTCACGCGATTGATAACTGAATTCATTGTTGGCTGACAAGGAAATTAGAAGCAAGGGTTTGAAAATTTATCTGTCGCCAGTTTCTACTTAATAGCAAATAAAATACTTGACATTGATTTTCAATATTATAAGGCTTTTAAAAGATTTTCAATTTTCTCTCTTGATTCTACAGTTGCGACTCAGTCGTTTTTTTTTAATTTTTAATTTTATCGCTGCTTGTTACTAAATTTTATAGTAAATAATCCTCTTCTTGCATAAAAAGGTTAAAAATAGGTTGAATCTTTGGAGAATGAATTGGTTAAGGTTTCATCTTTTTCTGAAATCCATGTATTTTTACGGGGGAAAATTGCTCGATGTCGCCAACAGTTGGATGCAATAGTTGCACCTAGTTTCAGGTTTTATCCAATGAGCATTATTCATATTTAATGACGTCACTGACCTCAGCTAGTTATAGTCAGTGTCGTCCGCCAATACTTCTTGTAGTAAACCTGTGAGTGGATAGGGAAAGCTGCAAGACATTTCATTGCCTATGAAAAGTTTTATTACACGCAGCAACTAAAGTTGCAGCGTGTAATAAGACCGTTAGCAATTCTTAGTGGATGCAACTGCCAATCAGACGAGCCCTATCAGACGAATTTATGAATTACTGCACTTGTATAATTTGGTTGTGGTTTTAGTCATTTGTTGAGAAGTGTTCTTTTCATTTTTTGTTTAATTGCAATAAAAGGTGGTTTTATTGTGCCTGAGGTAATTGTTGAAATCGTACTGATGCATCAACATTGATTAGTTTTATTCAAAAGAAAAAATTTAATATTTAATGCATGAAATATTTATAAGGGCAACCTTATGTTCTGCTTAATCAACGTGCATTTCTTTTTATTTGCACCATCAAATAAAACCAAAAAAACCTAACAATAAAACTTCAAATATTGGCAAGATGTTTTCTCGAATTTTCTTCCTTTAATTTCTTTCCTTTCCAACGCATTTGCCTATCACACCATTTTGTCGTTACTTAATGTAAAATTTATGAAAATTTTACGGCCGTAGCCATAATTACAACCCAAAGGCTCATTAAACTTTCACATCGAAATAAAAATCAGTGCTTCCAACTCCAAAAAAAGAATACTATTTTCCCCTTCTCCATACCGCTTTGGGTTATTAGGATTATTTAATTTTGAGACGAAACTTTTATGTGTTATTCTGCCATCTAACGACGCCGCAATTTCATCTCGGAATGAAAATTCCGCCAACCTCCTTAAGCGTAAACAATGATTGTTAAATTCTGTTCAGAAGGGAAAAACAGAAGTTAGAGAGTACATGTTTCACATATGAAACATTTTTATGGATTTCTGATTTCGTTGTGGTTTTCATTCCGTTATTAAAGCCGTTATTGCGTTGGATTTAATATTATGACTTGTTTATTTCTTGTTTTTTTAAATTTTTATTTTAATGGCGTGAATTTGGTTGTGATATTTGATACAATTGAGGTGATACTGCTTGATTTCAGTACAATGTTTTGCAATAATTGTAAAATATAATTGGCAATGTCTTTTCAACGAGGAAAAGCATTTTATTCCCAACTTTTTTTTTTTTAATGTAGCCTCTGTACCTCTCAACTTTTATTACATTTTTTCGTACCTCCAACCCTTAAACAGCAAAATCCTGTTTACAATTATTTCAATGCATATATCTATCCCACTGTCTGCCCATCTGTTTGTCTATCTATACATTCATAAAAAGTTGGTATAGCGACGCTAAAGAGACTACACTTTTTTCTATACCCCTTCCCCTCCAAAATAATGCCCACCTGTACACAAGTACAAAGGCTCAGAAATTCACATTGTTACACATACATTTTCATAAATGATTGGAATAGATTCACAATACCTTAAAACGGGTAAATTCTCCAAAATTTGAAAATTGGAAATTTACAGGAATAATGAGTATTCCCTCTGCATAGTTTAGACATAAAAGAAGGTAATATCAAGTAAAAGTGATTAGAAACTCCAACTAACAACAGTGTTTAATAATATATTGCAGATAAAAAAAGTAACATGTAAAAGCTTATAAGAGTATTTAATGAGTTTACGATTTATACCGTTGGAAACTCTCTCGAGATATTTATTTTAGAACTTTTTAAATATTTTACCTCGATATCAACGGGAAAATCTAGTAGAACTTCCTGCCTACTAAATCATAAAGTAAACGATAATCTCTATTTTAATTTGCAGTACATTTTCTTAATACTGCCCATTAAAGTTAAATAAATTCGAGCTTGCATATGCTATTAGCACTTATACTGTTAGCACCTACACTGTTAGCATCTATACTGTTAGCATACTGTTAACATTATATGTTGTTAGGAAAGAAATAAAGAGATGTCTCGCTAATTGGATGTAGATGTGCATAGTTTTAAAATTACTCAATTACATTCCAGACGCAATTCAAGTTAACAAAAGAAAGAGTATGTATAATATTTACTAATTACTATACTTACTCTTTCTAATATCAATGAAAATTATTACAAGACGTGTTATTTTCATGAAGTATTTTCTACCGTAACTTTCATGCTATACTTTTTTTTTGTTACATACAGGGTGGCCATAGCTTAAAACTACCCTAATTTTAAGTTGTCTTTTGCCGAAACTATTCCTTAGAAACTAATGTAGTTTTGTGCAGAACATAATGAAAGACTGGGGATATGTTTCAGCGAAAGAAAATATAAATCAAATTTGCCTTTAGAGGGCGTTCCTTAATGAAGTATACTTTTACAATCGATTCATTACTTAAATTTCAATTGTTTCATCATTTTTAGAGGATAGATCTCCACCACACATTAATCTTTGTGTCAAGAACCTCTTCAAAAGTATCTTATAAAAAAATGTCATCATGCGCCATTTTCAAGATCTGTAGCCTTCCGGTTCCACAGATCTTAATCCATGTTACTTATTGATTTAGAGATGTTTAAAATATCTCGTAAATCCTGGTGGCAATAGAAATGAATCTGATCAAAAAGACAAGGTTTCCTGACAGGTTCTTAATAATTCCCAGAAGACACTAGAATATCTTAGCTATATATTAGATATCTTACGATTGTTGCAGGCAGCCGAAAATGCTGGCTGTCATGTTGAGCATGCGTTATTTTTTAAAACTATTATCACACTATTCAGATTTATGTTATGGTTACATTAGAAAACACTTTCTTGCGGCAAAATTTTTGACTTTGTTTTTTGTATTCTCTCAAATGAATTCTCATCCCTTTATTTTGTTCTACATAAAATTTCACTAATTTATAAGCAATAGTTTTATTACTTGAGAGCTTCAAAGTTATATCGTTTAATTATTACCCCCCCCCATATTTTTCACATAAGTCATTCAGCATATTGAAGATAGAAATCTGGAAAATATAATGCTATATAATTATATAGAAATAAATATAATAGATATTCTAAACAAAAAGATTGCAATAAAATAATTTCATTAAAAAGTTTTCTCTAGAATAAACATTATAGCACGTCTCCTTACTAAAATACTTTAAACTGCTGTTTAAGTTAGGCGAAATGCATAGTAATCTACACTTAGCAACTAATAATACTCAGCAACTTTTCCAAAAACTTAAAACTGTATATTATTGTTTTTATTTAAGACCTTCTACACATCTAAGCCTGTTAAAATTACTTAAATATTTCAAAGAAACCTAAAGTTTTGATTCACTTGCGAAGATTTGTTTCTGTAACATATTTTATCCTGTGCTAAAATCAATACAACATATATTTAACTGTTCCATTAACAAATTACACCACACATATCAATTTAAAATACAAGATGCATATTAATTTAAGATAAGTGCCTCATTACTTTTAATTCACCCTTTAACCACTATAAAATGAGCCTGTGTTCCCTTCCCGTTTTACAAGCGCAGCCATTTTTACATCACTCCGCTTCCATCGTACACTGTAAAACGTCAATTCAGCTGTCCTGCATTTGAAGATGCAAATTAAATTTTACCGTTACTGCCTCCTGCCAAAAGCTTTCATTGTGACGTGTAACTCCACTAATCGCTTTTATACCTTCAAGCGACATCCAGCGGACGTTAGATCAAATGGACAATTCTCGTCAATATTGCAGCGAAACAGAGGAACTAAGGAGTTGATGTGGAAACAGAACGGGCGAGAATAAACCGTTCGTGCGGAACAGACTGGGAAACTGTTTTGAAATAAATTTCCAGAGAGGTATTGCGATAATCCCAAACAATTGGCAAGTAACAATTTGCAAAAGCAATCTTAAAAGCACAATAGTTTATTTTCAGTAATATTACCCTCGTCAAATTTATGTTGGGACATTGTAATTAGCATATTTATAAAAATAATTTAATAAGTTGTTATTACCGTTAATGAGTATTTCTGAAGTAACTTCTTGTTAAAACATTTTATTGGTTGTTTGACATTTAATTGGTTCTAATTTTGTGCGTTAATTATATTGTTTAATTATTAGTGAAATTTAATGACTAAAATAAGAAGAAAAAAGCGCATGATTGGAAAAAAGTTACCCTGCTTAAACATGTGTAAGTAAAAAAAAAATAATAACGCTATTAACTATTTTAAAGTGAATCGTTTTTTATTTACTGTTTACTATTGTTTACTGTTTATTATACTCTGTTTATGGTCTCTATGATTCAATATTGTTTAGTATGTATTGTACGTGTGTTTGTGAACACGTTAAAGCGTGTGTGTGTATTTTTTGAGGTTTTTGTGAGATTTAATTAATTATAAGGAACACTTCTTTTCAACAAGGAAGGTGAAAATATTTTAAAACTTTCACACTCATTATAAATTAGAATTGTGCTGAAGAGATTATTATTATTATTATTATTATTATTATTATTACTAATTTTATAATAATAATATGATAATAATAATAACAATAACAATAATAAGAGCAACAACAACAACAACAACAATAATAATAATAATATTAATAATAATAATAATAATTACTATTATTAATATTACTTTCACCTCTGACAACATGTACTTGATGAGATGTACGTGATTTACATAATGAGAAGAAATAGCGCATTTTTACGTGATTGATCTGCAAATTATTGCTGGTTGATTGTACCATTGAGCAAATTGTAAAATAAATAAAAGTTCATGTATTAAAATCAATAACTTTGTAAAAAATTAATTTGATAACATTTCTTCTAACAACATCAGTAACAACAACAACAACAACAACAACAATAATAATAATAATAATAATTATTATTATTATATTTAATAACAATAATAATAATAATAATAATAATAATAATAATAATTATTATTATTATATTTAATAATAATAATAATAATAATAATAATAATAATAATAATAATAATAATAATAATAATAATAATAATAATAATAATAATAATAATAATAATAATAATAATAATAATAATAATAATAATAATAATAATTATTATTATTATTATTATTATTACTGTTGTTGTTGTTGTTATAATAATAATAATAATATTTATATAATAATAATAATTATTATTATTATTATATAAATATTTTTATATAATAATAATTATAATTTTACTATAATAATAGGTTTTACTATATAAATATCTAATTTCGTGTTATTCAAAGTGTTTAATTCCTTCTGTAACTTCAGAAGTGCAGTCTACTCCTTTCTTGAACTTACGCAAACAAATTTGTTGTACATCGTTAGGCAGTCTGAAATCTTAGCAGTATTTTGAGCATAATTATCAAAAAGGCTTTTACTTTACGTAAGTAAATACAAAACACCTCCACCTCCAGAATTCAATTTCAGCAACTACTGCCTAATAGGAACTTCATGCTTTGAACACTACTGGAAGAAGCAAACTAGTAAAAGAGCCATTCCATTTGGTGGAACGGGAGATTTTTCAGTATATTTTGCTTTATAAATACAAATAAAATAAGCTAAAAAAATTATGTTTGATAGCAACTGTCAGGATATATCATTAGAATTCCGCAGAACATTAAACTTACCGTTTTTGAATAAAATAATTGATGAATACGCGATAAAATTCTCGTCACGGAATTGGACTCGTATGATCCCGTTCCGTCATGGGCATTTTATTGCATGTGGTTCAATTATTTTTTTTTAACTGACTTACGTTTAACGTTCTACATAGTTCTTATGACAAATCTTTACTGTTGCTATCAAAACTAAAATTTCAAGATTGTATTTTTTGTATTTATTGAACAAAATCTTGTGACAAAATTATCACAAGATGTCATCTTAAAACATATGGAATGGCCCAAAACTTTTAAGACATCACGTCCTGCTTTTCAACGACGGCGGTGGTGTAAAACACACAAAATTTGAACTTTTCAGCTTTGACTTTAAGTCACCTATAAGGATAAATAAACCTTAACCATATGCTACCAGATAACTGGACGTGTTCATGTGTGGTGTTAGCGGTTGGTTACTCTGCATGGGAAGGCATTAGTTGCTCACTATATCTATATTCAAGGGGATTAGGTGCATCCTTTTGTCCAGAATGTGTTTCCAGGAGAACACCAACATTATCAAGACGACAAAAACTTTATTCACAATGTTAAAATCCTCCAAAAGCTTTTAAAAACCATTAAAAGGCGAACAGGTCAGGAAAGGGAAACATTACATCTTCCTTTGCCGTCCTTAGTCTCTTGACGTGAACGTTATTGAACATTTTTGTGGATATTTAAAGTCCAAACGTACATTTAATTTCTTCCGCTATCTACGCTTTTGTACTCAGAGGTGAATGAAATGTGAGAAAAAATGAAATTTTAAATAATAAGAAAAGAAAATATGATAATGCCGTACATTTAAAAATCACCGAAAATGACCGTTAAATAATTCTATAAGCAAATATTTTGGGCCTTTCCAGACCAATTTTTTCTGTAAGATAATAAGTAAAAAATGTCTTTTAAACGACCATCTTTAAAATTAACAATATGTCGTACTGTATCATTTGATCCAAAAATACCCTATCCCGACATGGTATTTCCTGCTTCCGGTGTAGTCACATGTACCACTCAAAATGTACGGCATGTTGCTTAAACGCTTTTCCACTTTTTACATAGCTTACAATTCAACTGTAGGTGTATCAAATGACCCCCCTCCTCCCATTTTTGGACCTGGCTTGCGTACTATCGCTGTCTGGCTTTATACTTGGCAAGATAATATATGAGCTAACTAATAGGACTCGACCGATGCATCGGCGCCGATGGTTCAACAATTTAGCAATCGGCATCGGCATCGGCGGCCGATGCTAACTTGCAGGAAACATCGGCCCATCGGCCTTGAAAAACATCGAAAAGCCGATGAGATTGGCCGATGTTTTTGAAAAAAAGGACCTTTGTTGTTTTACTTTTCAATACAAAGTAAATTGAGTTACCGTTTTCATATAAAATCGTTTACTTCAATTTCAATATGAATTTCTATTTTTGTCACCCCTGAAAGAGTTTTTAATACTGCATCCAGGTACCGAACAAGTTAATTGTTGCGTTGTTTCTTGCAGCTGGATGTACGTATGTACCTGTCATAAGTCATAACTCAAAAATGGTAAGCTGTAGAATGCTAAATTTTCGCATGTGGAGTGTGCGTGCGTTCCAGTTGTGCACTTCACCTTTTTGTTTTCAATCGGGTGTTCTAAAAAGCCTATTTACTTATTTTTTGTGGCTATTAATTACTTATTTCAATGCAAAACTAATTTAGCGTCTCAGACTGACGATCATTTGGTGATATTTTGCCGCATTGGAGACCATTTAAACAAATATGAGATGGCGAAACCGGTTTTGTTTCATTTTGTTAGATTCCCGTTGAACCGACGGTAATTTTTAATTTTTCGATATTTGTAATATGAATCACAGTATTCCAGTTTTTTCTGTATCGCTTCGGCGGAGTTACAAGTTTGAGGTCCGTCGAAATGCATTCTGGGGCCCTATTTCTCTATCACAGAAGTTGTAAAATATTTATCATAGGCATTTTTGTAATTCCTACGGTTCTCCTATGGTTATGGGGCCTCTCGCGCAATTACAACATTTGCTATATTTTAAATCCGCCACTGCACATCAAAACAAACTCGGGTGCAAATATTAAAAGGGTTTTTCTGCTCAATGTTTATGATTATTTTGAACTCTTATTTTTACGACTATTTTTTGCATTTCCGAGAACACTTATGTGCCCCTCCTCCCACTCCCTCAATTTCTGAAACTAAACTCTAGTTGTACTTCTGAGTTGTTTAAAACTAAAACCATTGATAAAATTAGAGATTTTTTTTTCAAGCTTTATCTATTGTTTAGGAAGAATTTCGAGCATTAATGAAAGAAATTGATAAAAGACGTTTTGAATGGTGACATAATTCGGAAATCAAAGGGACTTTTGAATTTTTTCTTCGGAAGTGCTGAAGTAGATTCAGAAACTCTTCCGAGCCGTTGATGGTAGCGGTTCTGTACTATAAAAAGGGGGCCGAAGTTAGGGCCAAAGTTTAATGTTGTGAATTACTCCAAAATCAGAGGTTGACCCCCCTAACCCACCCTCGTCGTTTCAAGCATTTTTTTTAATACTTAACGATAATTTATTTTGATCAAGAAATGTCATTTTGCATATTTCTTATACTTGTTTCACCTATATTTCGTAATGCGCAATCTTTTTTGAATCATTAATAGCGATCGATTTTTTTTTTCTGTTGTAAGTAACTATTTTTATGTATTTATATAAAATCAGTGAATAAGTTATTTTCGTTTTCATCATATTTTTAATAATATGTTATAGAAAAGTTTCAAGGATTTTCTATAATGCATTTTTTTAAATTTCAGAAAATTATTGTTAAATTGAAAAATTTAATTTGAATTTGTCTGTAGTGCTTCATAAAAGATTAAACAATCAAATTGTTCAAAATTACGTTTGCAAACATCAGATCAAGTAGTATATGTATTCAGTTATTAACTTGTTGTAAATATTGAGTTTTTTTGCTGTAGCTGCGTTAAGATCCTCGCTCCTTTCATCGCTATTTCCTATTTACGCAAAATTTATGTCACTGTTATAAATTGTATGAAAAATGCAAACTTCCCTATTCATAAATTTTAAATAAGTATAAAAATATTCCTATTACGATTTAATATTGTAATTTATCTGTCACCTTTTTTGTTTAATTTGATGACTGAAAAATGTCTACGTACAATCTTTCCACTTTAATTTTGCGTAATTTGTTGACGGTTTACTAGTTTTATTCTTTTTTTTTTTTTTTTAAGATTAAACAACATAATTTAATGTTTTTTAACTATGTTCATTGTACCTCAATCCATATATTATTACAATATTACTGAAATCTTAGTTATATGTTCAATTAAAAAAAAAAAAAAACAAATCAATTGGTTATTAAACTCTTTCTTTTTCTTCCTTTTTTTTTCCTTTCTTTCTTTCTTTTTTTTTTTTTTTTTTGGTTCTTGTTCTTTGTCTTCTATCATACAGCTGGCAAAAAAGGAGAAGGATAACTACACCCTAAAAAGATTGTACGTAGTACGATCCAAAAGTTCGGGGGACAAGCTGTTTGAAACCTTACCCAGAATAGTTCACATTATCGAAGCACATCCACCTTCAAAACGTCACCTTGAGGGACTATGTACTTCTGCCAGTGTTCATATAACTTTTGGAAACATTCCTAGAAGCCATTTTTTGCTACCTTCTGTGCAGTTTTATCTTCTCCTGACGGAAGATAGTGGCGTCCATGCAAATGTTTTTTTTTTTGCTGGGAACAGGTAAAAGTCACACGGAGCTAAGTCCGATGAAACGTTATGTTATTTGTTTGTCATATCAAAATATTAACCGATCGAACCGTGTTTCCTCAACATGAAAGTCACCATCTTCCCCACGATGAAGTTAAAGCAGCAGCGCGAGAGGTCAACCAGCACAGGAAGTTGCGATAAATGTCTTCCAGGAGTCCTTCTAAAAGCTGTAGGAACTTTGGCAGAAGTGCATAGTCGTCCAAGGTGACTATTTTGTAGATAGATGTACTTCGGTAATGTGAACTATTCAGGGTAAGGTTTTATACAACTTGTCCTTGAACTCTTAGATCATACTACGTGCGTATGAGTTTTCAACTTACTATTTCATAACGGTTTTGAGTGACGCAAGTTTTCGCGCATTAAGACATCACAAAAGAATTTGCAATAATTAACTAAGGAGGTGTTCAAAATGTATATTTTGGTCATCTATATTTTCTTAGGTACATATGCATGTACACATGTGCCGAAAAAACTTGTGAAGTTTAAATTGGGTAATCGTAAAATAGAAATTTAGGTCGAAATCTGATTTTTTTTTTTTTTTTTTTTGTGATTACAATTTCTTATTCGAAGCAAGGAGGCAAAGTGAAAAGAATTAATGATCCTTTAAGTCCCTGACAATCTTATCAATTTATTTCTGTTAAATTTTCTTTTTTTCTTTTTTTTTGCCATCGGCCTAAGACATCGGCCATCGGCCATCGGCAATCGGCCATTTGGAGGAAAACATTCTGATAAATGTTTTGGTGCTAGATTTATGAAGATACAAAAGATAAGAGTTTGATTAATGAAGGCTGGTTTATTGTCACAATATAAAAAAAACATATATATACGTGATCTAAAACATATAGTGTGTAAGTACATTAACAATAAATTGTGTCATGGTCATTTTTAAGAAAAATTAAAAACCTTGCTGATCAGCAAAAAGCTTAAAAATATATATGAAGCATAAATATAACACGGTGTATACGATTTACAAATTCTAGGATAAATGATGGAACATTACAGAAGAAAAACATACGACCTTTTTCAGCTCAGAAGCACGTGGACCAGTAAATCACAATCTTGAATAAAAAACCAACAAAATTATTTATCGAAAACGTAAATCGCCCCGCACACGATTTATTTATTTGTTGGTAAAACTTGTTGCACGAGTTATACCACTATATGGTTGAACACTTTTAGGATGCATCGGGATTCTATATCTTGGTAGTTGTGCTCCTCAGATGGCCAAGGGTTTACCGAGAACTCAAAATTGCATAGTTCATCCGAATCGGCGTCCGTCTCAAGTCATCCGCGTTGGTCAATTTCAGCTTTTCATTTTTTCACTTGTAATAGCAAAAGGCTCCGGATACGAAGACAAATTGAAGCTCACATCAGCAGGTGATTAGACTAGCAGAAGAAAGTAAAGTTCACAGAAAGTTCACAGCATGATAAGGGAAGGGTTTCATCCGAGATTTCTCCGGAAAATAGTAGGCTTCAATAATATACTAAAGGTGAGTCGTCTCTTCAACAATTCGTTTTTTTTTAGCTAAACCATTGCAGACGTGAAAGAGTCACCAGATTGTGTGCATGACCCCCGAACACTGAAAAGTGCCGGGGAGTCGTGGAAAACCTTGCAAACTACATTCTTCCTAAATTCCACGAAAATCCTGAAGAGACGGAAAAACTGAGACCACGCCGGAATCTCACAATTCACTGTGCGGTTGCAGTTACAGGTGGTCGAAACCGCGAGGTAGAAAAAGCAGCTTGGTGGGATAGAGTTATCACGTGCGTGGAGGATGAAAATGCAGTTGGGGACAGGTGTGGCAAATCATGATTGTCACACATTCGGCAATCGGCCATCGGCCATCTTTGAGCAATCGGCCAACAATCGGCATCGGCCCATCGGCCAAAGAATGCCATCGGTCGAGCCCTACTAACTAATGCCTTGAAAATTTGCGTAGAGGTACAGAATAATCAATTGAAACATATTTTCAGATATTTACATAAGTGCAATGGAAAATAATTTTGAATAGAAAGCGAAAACAAATAAGATAAACTAACAACATGAAATTTAGTCAAGTTTATTGTAAATTTCAAACCAAAGAACTACTAAAAAGCCAACACAAACCTCTCTTGCTCAAGAGAAAATGATGTTAGTGCTGGGAAAGTATCGTCCCTCGGACGCTACATCTAGTTATAATTAAAAAAATTATAATAATAACGCGCACATTACAAAAGAAACACATACACATAAAAGTACTTTTCCAAAACGCAAGAGACCGAATTATGTGAATATGAAGAACTTCTAGACAATTAGAGGAGGTATGTCGCGCATTGTTAACAGTACCACTGACCTGCGGGAATTCAGAAGGAGTATATTCAACTGTAGAGAAGGTGATCACTAAAATGCGTTCCAGGCTTAGAAACTGCTTAATAGATGCATTATGTCTTTTCCTATGATTGATTTTCTATTAGAACATTTGATCCTTCATTTTAGATTAGTTCACAATACGCTTTCTTGAATAATACAATTTTTATACAAAATTACGAAATGTGGCAATGAAACAATATGTTTTCAAGCTCTTTTTGCAAAATTTCAAATACCGGTATTTCGGTACCACGTTTTTAAAATACCTAATACCGGTATTGAATCTTTGGTCCGATATTGCAATTCCTAGCTGTTAGTACTTTCTTTCATCATTATCTCTATAGAAATATTTTATTATCTCTCTTTCTGAAAATACATATTTTTTTTTTCCTTTAATAAGTCAAACTGGTTTAATATTTTCTTTTAACCCCCTAGGATTTATTGTGAATTTAACAATTGTTTAAGTGGTTAAGTATCGCATTGAAATCCACGTAATTGAAATTTAATCTCGGTAAACGTTCAGTTAGGAGTCCTCGGGCAAAATGGATGCGTTGATGCTGAATATCATGCAAATCGATTAATCAAGTAGACTTTACGCTAACTAGTAAAAGACGAATGTTTGGCATTGCTAATAAATTACGACAAAATTCGTGAGAATTCCGTTATTTTGTAACATTTGTATTGGTGTAATGCCTAGTTACTTTGTTCTTCAATGTTCATTATTTTCTTTCATTTGAAAGTAAATTTTTATCTCCAAGTGTTTTATGTGTTTAAATTAAGTTCTCCTCTTAATGATTACTTCTTCTTTTCGCAAAGTTTATAGCATGACTTGTTTCATAAGTTATTTAGACATAGTGCCCTAGTAATAGGTACAACGTACATAAATTTCAGCGTAAGAGCCCGAGAAAAGGCGCAAAAGTGCACCCATTTGTGTTAATTAAAAATTTCGAATTCATGGGTCTAATTATTTAAAATAATGAGAGTCTTCAGCTTTTAATATGTAACTCAATTTTTTTAGGGAATGAAAACAACTTCCTTTTTAACATTTTTTTTATTTGAAGTCATTTTCTAAACGATGTAAGTTTTCTGCAGCCAGTATTGTAGCCCACTAGAAAATTTTAATAAACAGTTAATGCACAAAAGTCCGATACCCTCGTTTCTTTAGAATCTGAAATTTCATTTCACTAAAATTTCACAAAAAGAAATTTCCGTTGGACCTTTTATAAAGCTGAAAAGATTCTGGAACCAAGATTTTTTAGAAGAAGAGGTAAAACTGTTTTCTAGTGCTTTACTGATGAGAATGCACTTCAAAAAATGTTTAAAACGGATGTCATCAAGCTTGCATTTCGATTGGATGTTTACAGAACTGTTCATATATGTGTGCTTGCACACAATCTTGTGCTTGATCTTCTTAAATACAGGAAGTACCTTCGAGATTTATATCTAAATGAGTTATACCAAAAAGGAAACTAATCGAGTTATAGTATGCATATGTGCCGAAAACATTTAGAAGGCGTGAAGACAAGCTATTAAAATGCAATATTAGCATTAAATAGGATATTTTTAAAGGGATAGCTTAGCTGATAGCTTTAAGGTTTCTAAACTAATTTACGTCCAACAGCATTACATGTAACTAGTACATTATTAATATTTAATTAAACATTAAACATTACTTGGGAATTCGAAACGTAATTTTACTGTAACCTGCTGAAATATACTTTTGGTGACTTTTTTTTTTTGCAAATGTTTGATGAGACTTATCTTCTTTACTCTACAGATGTTCGCCAAGTACACTGTAAAAAAAAACTGTAAATTTTGAAGAAGTTATCCGTATTTTTTACAGAAAAAAACTGTTCGTAATAAAATACAGGATTTCTCTGTTTTTTTGAATCTGGAACCGGTAATACTTCGTTTTTCTTCGAATCTTCGAAATTTCGCCCGCGTGTTTGGATTTTGGTTCTCGTGCTCGAGTTTTTGATCTTATATTTATTTAAAGCGAGTAAGTCTTAAATCGTTTGCAACTTCCATTTCATTGCATCCTAATCAATATTTTATTATTATTTTTTTTGTCATCTGTTACTGAGGCATATTCGGAAATGTACCTTTGTATACATGTATTTCGTAGTAGTATAGTAAATATTGAAATGGATTTATGAAAGTATAGTTTCATTTTTTAATCTTCATAAAATAATAAATCAGCTTGATTAAATAATAAAAATACGGAAGATTTCTGTAAAATAAACGGAAGAAAACTGGCGTCCTGGCTGACAGTTTTTTTCCGTAAATTTTACAGATTTTTTTTACAGTGTAAATAAGTTCTTGAAAGACATATCTGGTGCTAGCGTTGAATAAATCAAATAGTGATACAAACATAACTCTATAGAAAAAAACGGAGGGTAAAATTTATCATCCTGCGGAACTTCGTCTCCACTGTTAGTCCTAGGAGGATATCCTTCCAGTCATTTATATTGTTCAGTGGCTTTAACACGTATTACATTATAACTCACATGCACTACTTAGTTTGAAGGTCTGGAAACATTTTCAAACTAATGTAGACTACAACTTGAATCCTCGAATGCTGCAATTTCAAATGGTTTTAAAACAATGCATTTTATAGTTTAATTTTAATATGATGTTATTAAGTGCAGTATAAATAAATGAAACTCCATAAAAAATACAAAACTTTAGGAGACGTTCAAACACTTTGACATAAAATGTTGAATAGCTAAATTTTATTCACTGAAATGATATCATTAAAAGGTTAACAGTTTATTTAAAAATATTTTTGTTTTTAAAAGCATACACAAAATTTAAGAAATAGTTTATAAAGGGAAGAAAATGTAAACTCGTAATACTCAATCGGAAAGAAAATGAAATGTATCTTTCGACTATTTTCTATGCGTTGTATTTTCTAAAATAGCGACTCTAAACATAGCACGTAATGACCTAATTGCGTTGTTATATTAAAGTTAAAACATACCTTTGCAAAATGTAGGGGCATAAACTTTTTCCAAACTCAGTTCAGTCGGTAAGCTTAGCTTAAAATTCAGTGCATCAAGCAATTTACTCGTTATGTTATATTGTTAGTGAGAAATGTTTAAATTATAGGGTACGTAGGGGACGGAGTTTTAAAAATACGTGTAGTTAGTACATATTTTATTAATAGCTTACGTGACCGCCAAATGAGTTCGCGACTTATCTATAAACATAAATGGCTACTTCAGTATGTATGTCCGGGATAAACTTCAAAACTACTGGACGGATTTTAACTATTTTTTTTCGCCATAGATCACGTTATCAGGAAACAACATAGGCTAGAATTTATATCTAAAAAAAACTCAGTTCAAAAAATTTATGATGGAAACCAGTAAATTTTATGTAATTCCCCCATTAAATAAATAAATATGAAACCCATTGTTAGAAAATTTCGTTGCCTTAAAACAGCAATGTTAATAGTAATCATAATGAAAATTTTGAGTCAAGGCTTCTCTGGAGCAAGCAAGAACTTTATTGCTTTCTTAAGAATTGTATCCTCATCTATGACAATAATCGATAACAGAACGAAGTAAAAAGACAGTTAATTTTGCCAACAGTTGGAAAATATAAAGTGTTTATTTTCAAAAATTACACAGGCCTGCAAAATTCGGGACATGAAAAAGTGATTGTACGGTATTGAGTGACTTTTTATTTTACTGGATGCGCTGATTTCAAGTATGACATCCATTTTTCTCAATCATAAAGATATTTTTACCAATTGGGATTTAACATATAGGCAGAAAAACCTATTATATATATATATATATATATATATATATATATATATATATATATATATATATATATATATATATATATATATATATATATATATATATATATATATATGTATATATATATATATATATATATATATATATATATATATATATATATATATATATCAATTTCATAGAAATAAAAACATAGTAATAATTAATCATAACGATTCAATTATAACGGAAGGCAATCTTTTCAACTACCGCTGTTTTTGCAGCCAAAGACTACGTAATGATGTATCTCGGCTTTCATTTCACCATGTTACCAAAATATCGCAATTAAAAAAATCTTTAAAACTTTTGTTAAAATGTAAAATAATCCGCAAACTAAATAAGGCAAATCTGTAAACAGCACAAAAACTTCTATTAGTTTGTCTTGGTTCACAATTTCAAACACTGGCCAAGGTTTGCTACTTAAATCGCATAAAAATATTAAGTATCATTTTATGATCACCAAAAATATCTCAGAATTTTTCGACAATATCTCTTTGACGAAAATTAGTAACAGACAGTTTTACAAAGTTGGGAGAGGGAGCATTATCTAAGGTATCCTAAAACACAAATCTGGTAACATTTTAAATCGCACCAAGAACCCACAACACTTGAAATTTCCCAAAACAACTAAAGCAAGTATAGAGGGATTACAAGTGGCTACATTTTTTTAAAAAACTGTTTATGTTTCAAAAGCCACATAGAAAAAGCTTTAGACTATATTCAAAAAAAAAAAAAAAAAAAAAAAAAAAAAAACTGATAAATCGTTATAAACAAGTGAAATTTCATGTTTTGGAAATTCTTCAATTTTTTTTGCATAAATGTCGTGCTTTCGTTTCTAACTGAATACTATTTCAGTCTTTATACTTATTGCTATTTTACTTTTATGGGTGAGTCACATCAAAGCGGGGTGTTTTGAGTTCTCTCAGTAAAACAGAAAACCAATGAAAGTAGCGATTGTTTCTCACAACTATTACTGACCCAGACAACGCGGGATATTTTTTTGCTAGTACAAAATAAAATTGTGACTTTTTACTCTAAAATATTTTCTGATAAGATTTTTTTACATTGAGTGAACTCATCGACATTAAGCACTTTTAGATGTGTAAAGATTTAGCTCAAACCACAAAATATGCATGACATACCCGCAGACTCATGTATAAAATTTTTATTGCAAAAAAAATATCGTTTTTTGTCCTGCTAAACATTCGATTAACCATTTTAAAGCGAAATTTCGGGAGTTCAAGCGAAGGAACAAGTTTATATAAAGTTCAATTCAGTGTTATAATAAACCCAGAATGAGATAATCATACACCAGATCTTAGCTCTTAGTATCTAGCTTCATCGTAAGATGTACGAACCTTTAAGTGTCCATAACAATTTATTTTACCCTTTTTGATTAGGTATAATCTCCTTTCAGTAGTGAGAAAAATAATTTGTTTAAAAATATGTATTAAAAATTAATTTTTCCCATATCAAAGAGGAATGTGAAATTTAAAACAGTTTTAAATAAGTATCGAATAGCTGTATTAGAACGCTACCATTGCAAAACATCTGGTAATGCTTTTTAATTGGCAAAATGTCTAGTGAGGTATTGTGGGAATGCTTAATTTACACTATTGCATTCACATGAAATTGAACGTGCAGCTTTTTCTCTACAAGACTTAGTTGTTGGAAATAAGAAACATCTATTAAATAGAATAAATGTAACACTACTGTATTGAGGAGTGTGACATAAAATCGAACTTCGTCGACACAATCACTTGTTCACACAACTTACATAAATTTACTTATTTTACACAAAACTCATATTTTTTTCACTCAAAAAAAATATCACATTTTAAGCAAACATGTGTGCAACTTCGGTCTCTTTTGAAATGTCTCACGATTCAAATATTTCTTCTAATTACATAAGTTGAAGTAATTTTCTTGCTTCGTGTTTAATTACTTAAAAAGAAAAGTTAATCTTCGCCCTTTACTAACGTGACATAGTCAACGTATTTGTTAAAATGGTGAACTATCATTTTACAAGAAAATCGCCCGTCAAGCAATGACGAGTGAAAATTGCTTCTCTATTTGAACGAAGCAATTGCCTGTCTGGTGATATTTTAGATAGTTAAATTTTTAACCCTAATTCCAGTGGATTGACCTTACACAGCAGTAGATAGCGTTCATTGCTGACCACTTTTTCATTTCTTCATTCCCCTCGCACAGTCTTACCAGTAAAACAGTTCAGTTACCGGATCCAGTTCAGCCTTGTTAAAATAAAGCATTTCCCTGCATATCTAACATTATCAAAACAAATTATCAAATTATCATGCCGCGGGCTCGAGATTCATTGTTCGTTACGTCAGCAATACTCGATCAGTGAATTTGCTACTATATATATGAGGATTCGCTAATCCTGAAGAAGATAGAAAGCAGTACCTTTACAAAAACCTTATAGAGATTGCAAAAAACAGTTTTATGTAACAAAACATCTTTATACATAATACCAGCTTTGTTTTGAAGCAATATTTTATGAAACATTGAAAGATAACAATGCTTAAGATTAACTACCTGAAGTTTTTTCAAGGAAAAATAAAGAAGGAGAATAAAAGGCTGGAAAAAGTAAAAACTCGATAAAATGGCACGGATCAGGTCGTTGATGAAATAGCCGATAAAGCAAAAGACATGAAAAGGAATAAAACATATTATTTTTCCGGAATTGCCTTCACACGAACGAGAAACAGCAAAGAGTAAACATTCTTTATATTTTATGAAAGTGATTCAGTTACGAAATTAAGCCGTCATAACAAAGAGATGACGTTCAAAAAGCTCTTATAACAGAAAGAAGCCTGAGACTTCAACATTGTGTTAAGAGAAGGGCATTTTTATTCTGGTAGTAAAAATTTAACGGCGAGCATTTCTCGTAATTGTGGTTTGCATCGTAAAATTTTAATAAATTTAGCATTAAAGAAAACGAGTTGATGGGATTGGAACTTAAACAAATAAGAGAAACTGATTTTTTTTCATTTTTATTCGAAGCGTAAGATTATGAAATGCTTCCAGAATATTTTTAAAAAGTAGGATTTTATGTTAAAACAAAAACTTGCTTAAGTTCAAGCAAAAGTTTTTTTGATTTCGGCACAAATATTAACTACCTGGCGAATCTTAATTTAGTTTTGCTGTGAATCAAGAAAAAGGAAAAGTAGTTCTTTTCTTTCAATTTCTTCTCTTTATTTCTCTCATAAATGAATACTTTTAGTTGAAGAAGGAAAATTATAAAACCTGTTTTAAATGAAGTTGAATGGGATAGAGAAGAATTTTCTTTTCAAAGTTTTCTACTAAAGCAATATTTTTAACTTTCTTGAACACTTCGGATACATTTATCGAATTATCAAAAAAAGCTATTAATGCGAACTATCAAGACACCTATATACCCTTATACATGTTTCAATTAACTCAGCAAATTTACTACACCTGCAATTTAGTTTTCAGTTTACGGTCTGTTTAAAATAGACAGTGACATTTAATGACTTTTTCTCTTCCATCCTTTTTTTTCACAATTTTATGCTATTGTGTATGACATTTTTTTAACGTACCCATTTTTTAGTAATTTATATTGCCTGTTTACCCTTTCCCCCTCCTTAACATTTTTGTCAAACTAAAAATAGCAAAAATCTTATAATAATATATTGGTATTTTTAACTAAGGCAATTCATAAAACAAGCCAAAAATTTAATTTAGACGACATATTGAAGAATTTTAAGAAGACGAAAAGGAAGACTGGATTAATATACTAAAAAGGTCCTGCAGTATGGGAAAAACACATGCACACGTACCCACAAGCTCCCTCAATCGTTCCTGAAGTGGACAGACTTACATTGGTTATGACCAATCTAAACTTTTAAGGGGTAATTCTTGGAATTTGTTGCTGTTGTATGTTTCTTGCAACAGCACTGCAAAAAAAAGAAATATTGACATAAGATTAAAAATTGCCTTTGACGTCTAACACGAAAATTTTTTCGAGTCCTCTTCTTTTACAGTTAGACAATTAGTATGAGCTGACATTTTAAAACTTTTACAAGATCAAACTGCAAGTAAAAAGTAAGGTAAACACACCGGTGGAGAACAGTGCTTCAGTAGTGTTCACTTTAAGGTTTATGTTTAAAAAATAGGACTCCAGGTCTTCCAATGAATTCAAAAGTGCATCAAACGTGCAGGAGGTAACTTTTGAATCCATTGGGAAAAATATAATCCATTTTTTTCATATATAAACCTTGAAATGGGCAGTAGTGATGCACTGGACATGGACACTACTGGTCAGTTTACCTTAAGTGGTTACATATGGTTCACGAATGGTCACGTGTTTTCTATCGAATATTCTAAAAGCTTGTGTCCTTAGGTTCTAAATATATGAATTCTAATAAATGAATCAGTTAAAATGTTGCTCAGTCCTTTTTGTATTCTTTTTACAAGTAACTTTTACGCTAACGCTGAATATTTCCTTGAATAATGATTTCCGATTAGCCTAAATTTTCCTATGGTATTTTTCGAAGAAAAAATCCATATTCAACAAGATTTTTTTTCCAACTATATTATTAATTAATTATCACCCATATGGTGATCATGCGGAAGGCATTTATTTTTTCAGCAGAAAGAATTTGAAATTGATAATTTATAATTTAAGAATAAAATAAATTGAGTATTTGTATTAATATAATTATAGAATTTAACTTTATTTAAATGAATGACTTATTAAATTAATGAAGCTTTATTGCGTTTATTCAACATTACTAAGAGTAAAACTAATAAATATTGCTCTAAACACGGTTATTATAGTTTAAGTTAGGCTACTTATGACTGCAATGTAATCTGAATTGCAGTTTAGAATAAATTATGTTATGACACAGACAAACAGTGAAGATTGTAAAATCTGTCATTTTAACGACGACCATGAGTAATATTTCTTAATAATTGATACATGGTAATTACGAGCGACATTAAAGCGAATAAATTTATATCAGCTTTTGAGAGATGTACCTATTTAGTTTCAGTCAGGAAATGGGGATAGGACGTAAATGTATTTTTAGTGAGATTCATTTTAGATAGATAGCCATACTGGATCCGATTAGAGAAAACTAAATTCTAACTCTGATACTCTGATGTAAAATAATTTTTGAATGGAAAATAACTTCATTTTGATATATATCTTCAATAGATTTAAAGATTTACATGGGTAGATGACATTCTATAGAAATCCTCTAAATTCAATCATTTTCACCCTTTGAACTTTCCGTTTTCTTGAAGGAACAGCTTGATAAAAGAGCAAACGAAAACAAAACGATGTCAAAGTTTGTTTTAATTCAAATTTACAAATTTTTTCTATTTCCTTTTTTTTTTGTTTCCTTTTACTTAGTAAAGAAAGCACTGCAATCGCAAAAAAATGTTTCTCAAATTTTGAACAAAATTTCCATTTTGTTCACCCCCGAATGAATGTTGAGTGTTTTTTTCGTCCCTTTCGCGCAAGTATGTATACTTAAAAACATAAGAATATTAGGGTTTGAAGAAAAAGACAATTTTTTAAATCTCGATGATGGATAATGTGGAAAAAGAGCTATTGGTGGAGCAGAGTGCATATAAAAAAATGAATTTTTTCTGACAATTTCTTGATTTGTCGCAGTTGGGTTGAAGTTTGGATCAAATGTTTTTTTTTTCGATGTATTTAGCAAAATTAGTGAAATAAAAATGTTTTTCTATTTTCGGTGACGGATAGTGCGGAAAAGTTGCTATTGGTGGCATGAAATTCCCATAAAAGTATTGAAGTGCGTGGTATAATTCCTTTCGTTGCCACAAATCCGTAGCAATTTTGACAATTTCCGTTTTTTTTTTTCGGTCAAAATATTAAAGTTTTGTTTTAGCCTTTCTTATCTGAAATAATTATGTTGTTTGTCCCATATGACGCATTTTTCTATGCTTAATGTTTTATAAAACAGACACAGCAGTGAAATTTTTATTTTCCCCTTTTTTTAACCTTCTGAAACGTCACTTCACCCGCACGTTTTCTCTCACGCCACGCTGTTTTTCTTTCTGCGCCTCACTCGCATATTTGCATATTTGCAACAACGTTGTATATTGTAGTGAAGAAAATAGATTATAAACAACGAGAAAAATAAACACGACACGAAATCAGCTTGCTAATTGTTTCCAAAAAAAAATTAAAAATTATAGTAATTATAAATATATAAGTATAATAATTATAATTAAAAGTTATAGTAATATTATATTAACTATTAAGAAATAAATAATAAGTATTATTTTTTCTTAATAGTTAAATGTGGATTACTTTTTTTAACTGATCATTTTATGTTTTTACTCAAAATCCAAAATGTAAGCTTGCTTAAGTTCAGCCTTGAAATTAGTTTGGGAAATTTCCTAACAAAACTACCTTCACAACTTCTGGCATTTTTCATTCCTTCTGGCAACGATTAAAAAACAACGACGTCACTTCCTTCACACTGAAAACTTGTGGATCAGAATTTCAAAGAACTCGCATTAAAGATTTAACTTCAAAGGTACCTTCGACCCTCTAGAAGTCTCCAGTAACGAAACGTTTTGCGAATCTTCTTCTTTTACTGTGCAATAAATTAATATTATGTGACACATTGAAAGCGCTTCTATTTCAAACTTTTAATAAAACATAGCTGCTTTAGTTGAACCCCGGTTTAAGATTTCTGCTCTAGATAAATAAATTATGACAAAACTGATACATCTTTACTGAGATCCACCATAGATAGATACGTGTAATAGTACTGAAAGGTGTAACTATTGAGCTTCATATTTGATATCCATAATTTTCTATTGAGATTCATCATCATTTACAAGAGGGTGATGATAAATCAGATTCATCCACCCTAGACAAAGAACTTTTCTATTTCTTGGGTATGAATGTAAGAACAAATCAGTGCAATATAGGGGAAAGGTTACGGCCATATAGTCATTTTTAGCGGTCTGAGTATTAAGGTTTATTTTAAAAATCGTACGCTTACTTCATGGTAGGTATCTCTTATTCGGAGCGATAGTGAATCCCTCTAAAATATGAAATGCTATCTATGATTTATTATAACAGGCTCCCTTTTTGAAGGAACCACTTTCGATAACCCTTCCGGGAATTCGTTAATACGGGTAGGACTGCTGCTTTTAGGAAATCCGATTAAACTATAAACTGCACAAATCGGAAGATTTTCCGCTGACAAATGATGACTAAGAATTGGACTGGCTTATTTATGGTATTATTATATTGGTCATAAATTCAGGATGGACACATGGGAGTCTTAGCTGTTTAATCAAATACATAATTCAACAAATCAGTGTTACTAAAAGGAACATTTTATTTCTGATAATTTTACAATTTCTTAGAAATTTATTGTGTCACCAAGCATCGTATAATTTAGTTTTCTTTACTACTAGCTTAATTATTTCAGAGTTTTGAAACGGATTACTATTTTTTTCCCTTAAAAAAAAACTCTATGGATGTGAAATAATTATTGTAATATAATTTTTTAGAAGCCTGATATCTATATGTTTGTTAAGAATTGCCTTCAATTTAAAAACTTTTTCTGTCTCAAGTTCGACCATTCTAGTTGTTCCTTTTTCTTAGTTATAATATGTAAGTATAAATATATATATCATATGCATACTGATTGGTATGCGGATTGAATTTCTCCGCACACTCAGCAAACATGAAATAAACTAGAAGTACAAAAGTTACATCATTAAACTAAGATGAATAAAACCTTCAGCTAGTGCTTTGTAATTTGTTTTTTAAAATCACTTAAAAACTAATTTTCTATTAAATATTTCGAAAAGAAACCGTAATTGTTGCATCAGAGATCTTACGCCAGAATATTATTAGACTTAAGACTTAAGGTTTAAGACTTAAAAAAATTAGGTTAAAAACGATAAATTGTAGCATATTTCCGTAAATAAAAATATTTTTGCGCTTTCAAAAGATGCAACGAAATGATTAAATTTATACACTCTTGCTTATTTGGAAACTACAACTACTAACTTTCAAATGGCTCTTTTTATGAATTTTTTTTAAAACTAAAATCATATTAAGGAGTGTTCAGAAAAGTGTCAGAAAGAGTCTCATATACTGATTTATTTGACTGTCATTTTTTTTAAACAATCAACTCAAGAAAGATTGTACGATTGTATTAGTCGCATTCTAAAAATGAAAGTTAACTTTACACTGCTTTATATGTTTATCAAAATTTAATTTTAATCCTTTTTATGAAAAAATGGCAAAATTACTAAAGTATGAAATAATAATTAACTTAAAAATCAAAATGAGAATTATGACAAATGCATATACTATGTAAATAAAACTTTTAAATCGAGAATCTTATATTGCAAAAAAAAAAGGACATTTTCCAGGAGCGCATCGCTTGATGGGGCTTCTTTCAGTAATCACTCCGCCATAGCTGCTAATATACTGTATGTTAATTTCATAGACATTTTAATGGACTTTTTAATGAAAAGTAGGTGCAAAGTTTACCCATAGAGGAATCTTAGCCTCTTACGATGTCAGGTTGTTTTTAAATATAAACTATGTCGAGTATGTCCAATGAGAACGCAATGCATCGTAGTTGTTTTTATTATGGTAGCAACCGAAATTTAAATGATTTAGGGTACACTATTTTTACTTCCTTTCTGAATTGACGATTTAAACGAAATAACAGCTACAAAGCATAACTTGAAAGTAAGGTTTGACTCGAATTAAACCATCCCCAGCCCAAAATTTATTTTTTGTACTGTAAAAATGTATGGTAAAGAGGGGAAGTTCAAACATAAATAACGATAGCTGACTTTTAAGGAAATGAGTTTTTTAATAATTGTGAAATTAATTTTTGGATATCATGTATTATTACGAATGACTTAATAAATAAGTGAAGCTTTATTATAAATTAATTAATTTTAAAATACTACAATGTAAAAGATAAAAGAAAAACACTTATAATATAAACAGAATATTACTGTGAATATTATAAAGTTATTGTCATTAACCTAGCTCAAAATACTTCAAATCTGAATTTTGAATTCCGTACATTATGGTAACGGCACCAGTAGCAGACATGCTTAAGATATCGCTCTCAGGTTAACTCAATTTTCTAAGCCATTTATTGCATTTAGACTTTGAAAACTATTTTATTTTCATGCAACTACATCTCATCTAACGCTTTGCTGCTTCTGGATCCTCTGAATTTGTTAATTCTATTTTTATCATCTCAATTTCGAAAAAAGGTCCGACCTCCAGCAACAGACATCGACAATTTTGTGAATACCCAGGTATAGATAGGATGATGAAATGATAAGTAATGGACAGAATTCCCATTTTATCTCCAAAATGTGCAAAAGTTCTTTATTTTTAGATATAAAACCTTATTAATTTCAAATGGACATAAAATACCGGCAGACTTCGTGGTGGCTATTCATAAGCTTCCTCCACTGCCTTTTAAATACCAAATGGCTCATGAAATTCACTTTGATAAACACTAGATCGTTACACCATATTCATAAGTAGCAGCAACGTCGGTTTTACCCGCCTAAAATTCTTGTTATTTAATTCCAAACTTACGACTGTGTTACTTGACCCTTGTCTGTTACTGGTGCCGTTACCGTAAATAAACATAAAATTTTATTTTAATTCGTTAAGATCTAGTTTAAACTTAAAGCCACAAAGACGAACTAATTTCATTGCCAGATTAATGTTATTACATATTTGAAACATTTTTAAAATTTTGCGCTCCTAACAAGATACAAAAAGAATTACTAATGAACCTCTTGCATAATTAGCGTTCATCCCAATGTTTACAACTAGGATGCATATTAGTTTGAAAGGATACCGTCCCGGAACTAAATTTTACTAAATACTCTTCCACTTGGTTCCACTTTTCTCTACAATGTTCCTTTAAAGGCTTCGAATCCCAACACACCGCCGTAAAAGCGTTTTCGCCACTCTGCACTTCAATAGACATCCACCTTTAGGCGGAAAGACGCACAATCTGACTCAATTAAAATTCCGCCGTGTGGCGCTACGGCGAACAGGCATAATTAGCATAACCGAGCTCCATAATTGAAGCCTTGTTGGAAGCGGGGCTACAAGGAACATTTTTATGCATCCTATGCTTTGAATTTTAAGGAAAGGTGAGATTTAATGCAACTTTTGACCTCAGTCATATATCTTAAGCGAAATAAAGAGTAAAAGTGTTTCTTTTTTGAGGGAAAAATGTTTCAACAAAATTATGTAATGCCATGTTTTTAAAAAGCTATATTCGAAACTTTAAGATTTCCTACTTGTTTTTCATCGTAAATCTTTTTGATTAACTTATTTAAACGGTTTGGTTTGTTTTGTAGTATGTTTCGATAATTAGTTATTTGAATTTTGAATTTTACCCCAACTTGAATCTCTAGAAAGTTCAGGTATGGTTATATCTTCACAATTAATATGACAGAAATGTGATTTTAAATGCGAATATATTTTTTAACAAACGGTAGACTTTTTAGTGACATCAGTACACCACAAAAGTACGTGAATTGCGAAGTGTTTTTAGAAAGTGTTAACTTCCTTGTTGCCATGCAAAAGGCTTTTAACTGACAAAATACATAATAATTTAACGTATAATTTAGGTATTAAAAAGAAATTTGAAAGCTCTTTTTCAGAACTGAGTGTCATACTCTTAAAAATTATAATAGTGACTTTTTCTAGAGAACGATAACAAACATTTTTGATTAAAATTCAAAATGTACTTAAAGAGTTATCTTTTTTTTCAGTAAAATTTAATCCTAGAACATTTTTTTGGTTAAAATTAATTTATCTGTGCGCAGAAATGTCTTTAAATTTTCTCTGTTTTTTATGATTAATTATTTATCAATTAATAAGTTTTTTCTATTTAAATCATTAAACTTCCATTTATATCATTTCAACTAAAGAATAAATATTTAAAAAAAATAAGCAAAAAAAAAAAACCTTTCTTCTAATCTTATACTCTACTATATATATA
The DNA here is from genome assembly GCF_026930045.1 of Uloborus diversus. Lineage (NCBI taxonomy): Eukaryota > Metazoa > Arthropoda > Arachnida > Araneae > Uloboridae > Uloborus > Uloborus diversus. The sequence goes on from NC_072731.1 coordinate 205,146,504, forward strand.
CTTTTTTTTCAAATACACATGCAAGTAAAATTTATAAAATACAATTCCTAACACTCCACATGTATTCCTAAACTATATTTTTAAATCTTAAGAGTGGGGGTAAGCAGTTAGGTCAATAAAAATTACTGAAAAGCAAAATAATAGTTGAGCTTTATTAAATCCGCTTAATTAAAGCAAATCAATATTTTTTCCCCCTGAAAGATACATTTAGTCTATGTATCATTTTAAAAAAGAAATATGTTTAAATAAATTGCTTCATAAATCAACCACAGTTAATAAAAATCTGATACATTCACTTTATGAATAATTCAAACATACAAAAAATAAAGTGCGGAACTGAGTAACGGCAAAAAATCTCCACCAATTAAACATTTTAAAACTAAGGAAATGTAAAGCTACAATGTTGAAGAAACCCTTACGAGAAAGGCAAATACATTGAGGTTTTTTTTTGCTATAAAAAACAAGCATAAAAATAGTTTCGAAAAAAATTACTTACACAGATATAAAAGGAAAATAAAGTATTTACCTCTTAATAATCATCAGTTTAAAAAATAAAATTGTTGCGGTTCATTCTTTTTCTTTACAGAAAATTGCTTTTAATTTCAAGAATTTGTAAATCCACTAAACCGCCCATTATTGTTTCCGAAAAAAATTTCTCTTCATTCGTCACTTTTCCTTTTTTTACAAAAATAAAATATTAACGCACTTAGGATCTGTTTTTTCTTCTCAATTTTTGCACAAAAATATTTTTTATATTTTTGCTAGCTTTTTTTAATAAAATGGACTTTATGAAAAATACCCTTTAAAGGGAGTACAGTATCTCTATGTTTTGTCACTCTTCCAAATGTATCGTAGGTTTCCTTGTTTTTTTCTTTAATTTTATTTTCGTTTTTTTTTCTTTTTTTCTGAGGATAATAAAAGCAAAAAAAAAAAAAAAAAAAGCTGTGGTTTTCGACGACTAAATACAAAACAAGATAATTTTTCTCAGGAAAAGTACTTTTTTTTTCCTTCTGCCAATGAACAAAACGTGATCGTTTTTCCTAAATAAATTGAAATTCAAACTGTATTATATTCTTATTGCTTTAAAAAGCAGTAGACAGAAAATAAATAAAATCTCTTTATATAACATACACTTCTTTTTGCTTTAAAAATTAGCTCTGTCTAATCCCGATGCATTTTTGCAGTTCTATGCAAATTTGTGTTTTTTCTTATAACTTGTCTGTTTATGACTTCAAAAGAGAAATATTTTAAATTCAATTTTGCATTGAAAAAGCAGTATTTGGTAAGTTAACAACAATCGGTTGTTTTCTATCAATTAAATCATCTTAACTTAAGTATAAACTATGTTTTTTTGAGGCGTCCGTATAATTTTCTTCTGCATTAGAATAATATGTACCTGTATTGACTTGTGTGGCACCGCATTTTCAGATAAATGGGGCTTTCCTCCAATACCGTAACAAGCAGGTTATGTCGAGGGCTACCTACTAAAAGAAAAAATTCTTAATGAAATATTGTTGTCCGTTGCATCAAGATTTCCTGTCCCTGCGAACACATCTCCGCACTAATTGGTATTTTCTATTGAACCATAAAGCAACTGTTATGCTCCACTTACACATTGTTGATCTTTGTCATCTGACGAATCTACTTAATAATCGATTGAAACTAGAGAAATGAAATGGGTAAAAACAGGAGAATTGACAACGTTTATATTTCACGTTCGATATAAGCTTCCTGTCATGTGATTAACGTTTCATGCTGATCAAGAATTTTTTTTTCAGCTATAAAACAAATGTTGTAGTTCACCTAACGATTGTTGATCTTCGTATTCAGACAAATCTACTTAATTTTATATTGAAACAAAAAAAATCTGACTTACTAATATCTGACATTGTCAAAACAAGTGTTCTTCGTGAAGCATCGATCTCTGTTTACCATTTCTGAACTTGTATGCAAAAAAGTGTTTTTTTTTTGTATTTTGCCTAAAACCAATAATAATTAAAGTGATTATTGCTATCCTTTCTTAAAGTTGTGTGACTTACTTGAATTATTTTATTCACATATTTTTTTAGAGAATTTTCATTTAAGTTTACATCATAAAAAAAGTAAATTATGTAATTAACTACAACTGCGTACACAATTTGTGAGGGAAGTGGTAAATTTTTAGTAAACTATTTTTTTAAATTCGAAAATTAAATTTATTAGAAATGAAAATTTTATACTTCGCTACTTTAATATTCCAAATTAGTTGATGTATTTTATGAAATTGCCTCAAACGATAAACTATTGAATCTTTGATATACAACTGACTTGTGAAATATCTTTTTAGAGCAAATAGCACCAGACACATACATTTGAAAAAAGTTCGGGATTCGTCGCCCATAAAGTAATCTAAAGAAGTTTACTTCCTCCGAGTTAACTAGGAAAGAAACTCGGAACAACATTTTCCCGAAAACTAATGGTTTTCCCTTTAAAAAATGGCAAAAATAAATCGCATCGAGTAACTCCAATCGAAATGAAGGCGAAAATTCCATTTCGCTGGTCCCGTTTTCGTAGAAATAAAAATAGGGATCCTCAATCGGTAACTCCAGATTCCTTCTGTTCAAAATATAGTTGCGGTTGGCGGCAACTTTCCTAAATGGTTCCGAATGGTATTTGAACTTCACCGTCTTCAATTAAAGTTTAATCCAAGTTAACGTCGCAATTTAAGTCCTGAGGGTTGGCAACGGATGAGTTTCCTGGGCTGGAATTATAACTCTTACTAGCCCATCAGAGAAAATTTATCTCGTTTAATCAGGGAGATGAGTAACAAGGATATGACGAAGAACTTCTGCAAATGGGAATTTCTAAAGATTTGGTTCGATGACATGAAATCTTAATGGATGTTATGTAACTATCCAAATTCATAGAACACAATATTACTTATGCATTATATATATATACATATATATATATATATATATATATATATATATATATATATATATATATATATATATATATATATATATATATAATATATATATATATATATATATATATATATATATATATATATATTATATATGTAATATGAAAAATCCTTTGCTAGCCCTTTTCCATATTAAGTTCTGTTCACTTATATGTCAGCGCGTATGAGTCACTGACATTATTTATTACACACTTAAATGCTTCTCATACCATATATGGCTATGTTCTGGGCTCAGATGAGATTCCCCTTTAAGTACCTACCAGACACTTTTTTTCCCTCCAGACTTAAGCCAGCCTCTGTCTGCGGTGCAAAGCCTAATAATATTTCGTTATTGCAATCTGCTCCTCCTATATAGATCACGTGCGATCACATGATCGAGGGATAATTATCTGTAATCTTTTAATGATATTCCCTATATAAAAATCGTCGCACAACTAAACAAGTGGGTTAGTTAAGAGAAGTTCCTGCTGTTATATTCCATGTAAAAATAAAGATGTGATTTGTGAATGTAGCTTTGTCCTCTTCCTACGTGGTGGATTATCACGGCACAACACTGCAACAAGATTCGTAATAAGAACCGAGCGGCGGTTCTTACAAGCCGGCAGGATTATAAATGAGGGCAGAGCATGATTTGTCTTTGCACATTTTGCCTGAAATCAAGGTTAAGGACAGTGAAAATAATGATCCTGGAAATGAAAATACTAAATTAAAGAAAAGTAAGCGTAGGAAAAAAGTTAACAAAACTAAAAAGAAAAAATGTTTTAAGGAAAATCGAACTGAAAATAGCATAAAAAAGGCAATTAACAGCACCAGTAATCAAGAAGGAGAAGAAAAGAAAATTTGGAGAAGCGAAAAAAATGATTCTCTTCTTTTTTCTAAGGTTTCCGTGTTGGATTGCGGGGATGGAGGCCTACGCCCACGTCAGTCAATCAACGAGGAATCGGAAAACGGAGAAAATGCGGATCTGAAGGAAATGCTCCAAAATTATGACGATATATTTTCGATAAATAAGTATGATGTTGGAACTATTAGAATTGAACCACAACGGGTAAGGTTAACATCAGACTTACCGGTGACATTAAGGGCATATAAAACGTCCCCTAAACAACAGGAAGAAATTGACAATCAAATTCGAGAATTGCTAAAAGCAAAAATAATAAAAGAGAGCTCAAGTCCTTATAGTGCACCTGTTACACTAGTTTTTAAAAAAGACGAAAATAAAAAAAGTCGATTATGCATAGACTACAGAAAATTGAACCAAATTACAAAATCAGATGCAGAACCATTGCCGTTAATAGAAACACTCATAGATAAATTAGGAAAAAGCATTTGATCTTGTTGCAGTAGATAGTGTAGCTGGTTTCAATTACTACAATTCCACTAAAAAGTATATGACATTAATCATTGACCATCATTCAAGATATATGTGGTCTTTTGCGTCAAAGTCAATTACTTCTGAAACATACATTAACTTTCTTAAGCAAGTCTTCAGCGTACAAGTGCCTAAAAGTATTTTGAGTGATAAGAATCCGGCATTTACGTCTTCCCATTTTAAGAAGTTTCTAAAGCACAATAAAATTAAACAATTGTTGACTACAGCACACAGGCCAGAATGTAATGGCAAAGTGGAAAGACTGAACCAAACAATTGTCACTCGATTAAAGTGTAAAGTAAATGAAACTTCTAAAAAAGTTCCTTGGCCTAAATTGCTGGAGCAGGTGACTCAAGAATACAACTTGACTCCACACTCAGTAACAAAGTTTCCTCCTTCATATTTAATGTATGGTATTGTACCTTTTGAAAATCCAATAAAAGAAGATATATATCCTCCGGTCGAACAAGCAAGGAAATTGGCAGTTGAAAGAACTAAAGAATACCACGAAAGAAATAAGATATACTACGATGCAAGATTTGTGGACAAAACTTTTAATACAAATGACACTATCATATATGAAGAATTCAAATACCCTAATTCTCGAAAACTGTCTCAACCATTCAGTGGACCATATAAAATTCTTCAAAAAATTTCAGATGTTAATTATGAAATTAACAAACCGAATGCGCATACCAAAGAAAAAACACAAACAGTTCATACATCTAAACTGAGAAAATATAATGTACCGAGCAACTTCAAGCTATCTCACGAGTGAAATAATATTATTGTTCATCTTTGAGCTAAAAGAAAATAGAATGTGGACTACATATGTTGAATTATGTAGAGAACTTACAAAAAATTGAGCAGTACATAATTTTACCTCAAACTACAATGTCATTTTAATTGTACTGTGTTTTTATTAGTAACGGTAGTGTTATTGTATATGTAATGTGTATAATGTTATAACATTTCAGAGTGAAGAAAAAAAAAGGAAGAGGTTGCAGATAATTTCCCGTCTTCATTTTCTTTCTTATTCAATCCTGTCGTATTCTTTGGGGGAGGGGGGATGTAATATGAAAAATCCTTTGCTAGGCCTTTTCCATATTAAGTTCTGTTCACTTATATGTCAGCGCGTATGAGTCACTGACATTATTTATTACACACTTAAATGCTTCTCATACCATATATGGCTATGTTCTGGGCTCAGATGAGATTCCCCTTAAAGTACCTACCAGACACTTTTTTCCCCTCCAGACTTAAGCCAGTCTCTGTCTGCGGTGCAAAGCCCAATAATATTTCGTTATTGCAATCTGCTCCTCCTATATAGATCACGTGCGATCACATGATCGAGGGATAATTATCTGTAATCTTTTAATGATATTCCCTATATAAAAATCGTGGCACAACTAAACAAGTGGGTTAGTTAAGAGAAGTTCCTGCTGTTATATTCCATGTAAAAATAAAGATGTGATTTGTGAATGTAGTTTTTTCCTCTTCCTACGTGGTGGATTATCACGGCACAACACTGCAACAAGATTCGTAATAAGAACCGAGCGGCGGTTCTTACACACATATATATATATATATATATATATATATATATATATATATATATATATATATATATATATATATATATATATATATATATATATATATATATATATATATATATATATATATATATATATATATATATATAGCAATATTGTTTAAGTTTTAATATTGTTTATTTACAAGGCATTTGGAGCGATATAATAACAGGCGCAAAATTTTGGTTGGTTAGGAAAAATTATTCTATAATATGTCATACGTAGAAAATGTTAAAAATAAGTTATGTGACTGAAATTTAAATTAAAATGTATAATATTCACCTTGCGTCTATTTAAATAAAATTTAATGTTTAGGAACATATTATTTAGGTACATATGCTCGGATTTATTTTTTTATTTCGAAGGCGACTGAAAAATATGCCAAATGATGTCATCAAGTGAAAATAACTTCTTGCCACGCGTTTTCTGTTCATTTCTCTCTTCTCTGTTCATTATCTTTTCTGTCCGCAAATGGGAGAGACACTCGAAACCATTTGTTACTGCTGCGATGACAGATGGCGCCACAGAAGCCGGCAGACAGCGTGAAGTATCGATTGTGTTTCGGAATGTGCCGACATTTGCCGAAATATCCCGAAGATCCTAATTGGAAAACTCATGGAGGATTCCGAAGTAGATTTAAAATATTTTGTTGAGAAGTTCACGTTGCTTGGTTACGTTCATGGCTTTCTCTATAATTTTATTATTTTTTTGAAAAATGTGCAAGTACACGTTATTTGTCAGGTTATTTTTTATCCGTAATCCTTATTATCATACTCTAAATTAAAGGAAAAAAAAAACAAAACATAAATATACATGTCTTTGAACAAAATATAGAGACAATAATAAGAATTGTTACAAAAAATTTTAAATAAAAAAAAATAAATAAGACATGAAATACTTAGAATTGTTGTAGTACTTAGAATTGTTTCACATAAACGATATTTAAAAGAAATTGTCAACTGAAAACGTGTACAGGTTTTATGAACGTTTTTTGCTCAATACAAGTTTATAGAATTAATATTTTTTGTGCACTTTAATTTAAAGATATTTATTTTAAAATCAAATAATGTTAGTAGTGTGGTTTTTGTACTAAAAATTCAAAAGAATAGTCTAACTTCTCCTGTTTCTTAACTATATGTAGGATATATATATATATATATATATATATATATATATATATATATATATATATATATATATATATATATATATATATATATATATATATATATTGTATCCAACATATAGACATTTTGATTGTAGAAGGAACATTTTAAGGTGAATTTGTAATGCAGCTGAAGTGTGCAAACTATTTAAACGCAAAAAAATTCATGCGTGAAATTATATATATATATATATATATATATATATATATCTGCTCTTCCAGGCTAAAAGTAAATATGGCTGGTACGGTTCAAGGAACTGTCACTGTTGGGAATATATATGTTTGCTTTTTATTCACAGCCGTATTTTGGTATAGTGCATAGAAAGAGTAGTGTGCCGATCGACGGGGGAAAAATGAGGTCAGATCTGAGGAAAATCCAAATGGCGCTGCGCTCGAGGAGTACGTTATGCTCCTCAACCAGACTCGTTTTAAATCAGCGATTGCATGCTGATTTCGCACTTCGAAAGCCCCGTTTTTTTCGGATTGAACTTATTTCAGCGCAAAAGACAAATTCTGTAATAAATACTATTTGTTACATGGGTGTTAATTTATTTTTTGAAGCATATAAAATTACATTATGCTAATTTATCTTCAATGAAAATAGTTTATTATAAGGAGCCATTCATTGAATACGTAAGGATCACAAGGGGGAGGGGGTTGGAAAAGACTCTACTTATCGTTACTTGGGGGGGGGGGGGGATCAAACTCATTCTTACGTAATATTTTCCAAGTCGGTATTTCACATTAGAAATTGCGCGGTCAAGTGATTTGGCAGAGATTATGTTCCATTTCCGTCTGGAAGGGAAGAAACGTGTTAGGGTAAGATGTTTTTTTATTTGTTTTACAAAGAATTTATAGTGTAAAATATAATAAAAGAGTCGCATTGTGTATGGCATGTTTTATTTGTTATTAATATTACATCAAAAAAAAAAAAAAAACGTCGAAAAATCATTCAGTTTACATTCTAACTTTTCAGTAACTATTTCTTAACGATTCCAAGATTTGCTATTTTATCATTTTGAAAAACGAAATGGAATCTTACGTAAGAATAAGGGGGGGGGGGGGGCGTGAAAAATCTTACGTACCCTTACATGGGGGGGAGGGAGTCAAAAATTGCCAAAATCATCCTTACGTAATTGATGAATGGCCCCTAAGTATTCAATAACTGCTCTTCTCGTATTTCTCTACTAATAATAAAGCTGAAAGTCTCTCTGTCTGGATCTCTCTGACGCGCACAGCGCCTAAACCGTTCTGCCGATTTTCATGAAATTTGGTACAAAGTTCGTTTGTAGCATGGGTGTGTGCACCTCGAAGCGATTTTTCAAAAATTCGATTTTGTTCTTTTTTTATTTCAATTTTAAGAACAGTTTCCGAAGTAAAATTATCATAGGATGGACGAGTAAATTACGAAATTATCATGACGTGAAATCGTAACATGAGAAAAGCGAATGGACATAGCCAATTGGCGAGAAATTCATCATCCATTATTTGTAAATATTCAGGCTAATCAAATGACCTTCTAATTTTCTCCTCCGGGCAAAGTCGTGCGGGTACCGCTAGTTTCAAAATAAAACTGCTTCTAAATTCTTGAAGCTAATTAACATTATTAGGGCTTCTCAGTCTGAGTCGAAGAGTCGGAGTCGCTTGAAAACCTACCGACTCCGACCTGTTTTTTTTAAATTTTCAAGGACTTTCCTTACATTAAAAAATAATAGGGCCACTTGCTCCGATCACATATATAACTACATACTAATTTGCAAATAACTGCAATTGGCAAACAGCTGGCTTGATTATTTGTTGAATTTTCTGTAATATTTATCAACCTCAAACTGTTAGTTTGCTTATTTTCATAATATTCTTTAGAACCTAACAGCAAACGGTTTGTTGTCGATAATTATCGAAATAGAATTAGTTTTTGAATCTGACGATCTAACGTTATCACTGTCAAAATGAAGTATTTATGTATTTTTATCTTTTATCTCATATGTAAAATAGCGAATAAAATTTATCCTTAAAAACTAAAAACAAATGGGGAACTTCCTCGTCCCTCTCCTTTGTCTAACATTGCTTATGATAGCTTTAAAATGTTCTTTTAAAAGGAAGCGAAGCTTCTGAATCTCCCTGCCCTTAATCAGGAAACAACATGACAGTGTTACAATAAAAAAATCTAAATAAGTAGCGATCAAAAGAACATTGTGATACATGTTTTTGGACGCAAAAAGTATTTTCCCGTTGGAGATATATGATATTTTAAAGCCTATGGGAATTTTAAGAATAGCGAGTCTCGTTGTTCCAAATTGAGCGAGTTTCGATGGGGACAGACATCTTTCTCACGCTCCGTAGATATGGATGTCCTGGCCACATGCAGACGAGGAAATCGTCTGTGAGAAATTGGTACCTTCAATCCCTCGCCAAGTGTTTAAATTTGCCACATTTCTTAAAATTTCGGGAGACTTAAATACCTTTTATCTCGATAACGGGGGACGATAACAATAATAATTATTAATTTTGATTAAGATTTTAAAAGGCTGAAATTCAAGAAAAAAAACTTTTTTTTTTTAAATATAACTTACGTGCTCGTTGATTCCGTTTGTCCGAATGTCTTATGGTCGGTCGCTAACAGTTACCAGGCGTAGCGTTGCTGGAGATTTTCAACCTATTCTCAAGACCTATAAACTGTAGAGGTGGTGCTACCATATACCGTGCCCAAGTCGTGCTCTTTCTCATTTAGGGGTCTCATTGACTCAAAAGTCGCTCCTTTCTGCTTTAAACTCATGCTGGCTACATGAATGGGACTTGAGTCTCCCAAGTGTCATTAAAAACAACAACAAACTGAGCCCTAAGCCATCTCGATTGATAATACATTTGTCTTAAAATATAAGTATCAAATTTTCAGAGTCAATTGTGGAAAATTTTGTTTTGAAAACATCCTTGTCTTTGTGTCTACTTCAATAATGATCTTTTTATCGTTAATATTATTTTCCATATAATTTTCATTATATACAAAAACTACAATTTTTGGAGATTTTTTAAATGTAATACAAACTCAATATTCGTTAGGCAAATTAATATGAACAATTTCATTTATAATAGATTTATACGTGGTTATTTCAGTTTCATTTGCGGAAAAATCAAGTTTTATTTTTTCAAACAGGGAACATTTTTTTTACTGCATAATTCCTGATGGACCTTTTCTTTGGTAATTTTTTAGTAAAGTATGTTGGCAGATTTGGGAAAAATTGTCGGAATTGCCTCATCTTTCAAAAAAGGTTTTTCCCAAGGAATCAAAACTTCCTCACCATTTATAATATGCTTAAAATGCGTTTCAATAAAATGTTTTTCAAAATGCAGTGCACAAATTGAGCAATATTTATCAAAAACTTTATCTAACCTGGGAATTAACGAATTCCACTTTAGTTTTGCTTCATCTGCTGGAGCTTTAAAAAGCGTAACTTTTTCCTTGAATGTTTTGTATCCACTTTTGCACCCTGGTACGAAACAAGATTAAGCTTTATTTCTTCTAATGTTCAACTTTGATGCCTCCATTAAAAGCCTTAAACGCTGTTTCATGAAATATTCACGAAATAAAGGTAAAAAAGAGAAACGTGGAGCTAAATTGTAACGAAATCCCACGTCTACTAATGTAAACACCGCGAAATTGAACGTGCACCTCGACCGCACTGCCCTCTAGCGGTTTTCATACAATTTGTCTTCAAGAATCGCGGGGGGAAAAAGCGCCGGTCGGCACACTACTCTTTCTAGGTACTATAATTTTGGTTAAAAAAAATATGCGCAAAGACTTTTTGATTTGACCTCGTATCTTGGCTGGAGTAGTTTTGAAATTAGGCCAAAAGCAGGGTTGGCGGTGTATAATTTGTATGATTGATAGTTATCCTAAAGGTCAAATATTGTCTATTTAAAGCTGTTTATAACTTAGTAAAAAACATGAAAAAATACTGCATTGACGCTTTCTGCTAGACATCTTTGGAAGAAAAAGCATGTTTATAGAAAAGCATTATTTAATTAGAAGTTAATAAGAATATCATTTCACTTGATTACTTTATGACTACTAATGTTTCTGTCGCAATTTCAAGATGATCTTTGTCTCGAGTTTTTTAGAAGTTTGCGAACAAAATTTCTGAATATATTTTTTTTTAAATCTAACTGTACTTCTCAATGTCTATGTCAATACTTTATGTCCTCTAATCAAGAGTTTTGAGACGATTGCATATTATCGGTCAAATTTAAAAAGATCTTTCATACATAAATTCATACGTATACAACTTATTTTTCATTTTCCAATGTATGACTGTCTCTTTCTTTAAATAAATACTTTTCATACATAATGATAAAAATATAGAAATATAATGCGTAGAAACAATTTTCCTTTCATATAATGGCATCCGTAAGAAACAATTCAAGTTCCGGCGAAAGTGGGTTCTCGTCTTATAAGGCTTTCATTAACAGAAAATGGTTCCAAATCATCCTGAGTCTGTTTATGTCTTCGGTTTCCTTCGCGAAACGGGGATGGAATTAATCTATGTTGCCATTTTTAACCGACGTAAAATGAAAGCAGCGTTGAGTTGTTCATTCGCTTTCCCGGAGGACGAGGTAAGTGATCTTTTCAAGGACTGTCTCGGAGGACTGTTCAAAGTGAGTGTCAAATGAGAACTCGGCTCCAGGGGAAAGAAGTACTTTTAAAGCGAAAAATTTATGAAAACAATTGCAATGGGAACACTTTTCAAGAGAAAAAAAAGAACAAATACAGAAGTCTGAAAAGTTTTACCCATTTATTATCTTTTACTTTTTTTTCAAAAAGATATGGAAAATGTAAATTTGCAGAAATGCTTTGATTTCAACCTGCTGCTGGTTGAAACGAGTTAATGATACAAATTTGATTTATTAGTAATAACATAGTTTATAGTTTATAAATTTAAAATTTTGAAAAAAAAAAGAAAGAAACTTTAATGAATCAGTTACCGCAGTACGTATATATGATTTGAAGATTGTGTGTGTGCGTGTTTTAACATCTTGTTTCGTGTCAAAAAAAAAAAAAAAAAAAAAAAAAAAAAAGATGAGTAATACAGAGGTAGATGTAACGTTCTTGAAATAAATATTAGAGTGAAATTTTATATATATTAAAAGCAGTTCCGTTAGCTATTGCTCCCTCGCATTATTCATTATTGAAATAATAATGTAGTAAAAACTGTTAAAAATATACAGCGTGGAAAAATAAAGTAACGTCTTAAGAGCGAAGCAAAAAAAAAAAAAAAAAACTGAAAAAATAAGAAATCTAACTTTTTATATGAGGCAGTGAGAAGCAAAGAAATAAAAGTGGACATTTACAAATTTTGAGTAAAACGATTTTAAATGACGTCCAATGTAGGTTTTCATTGGATTATTGTTCTAAAGCGTGCTGCACATCAGCACTATCTCTTAGTACTATATCTTGCCCCAAGATAGAAGACGGATCCCCTACTATTTGCACTGATTGTCACTAAATTTGTAATTTTGCCACTTATATGCCTTTCCTTCTCACTGTCTCATATAGTCTCTATGTCCTCATATTACTATTTAGGGTAATCACAAACATTCGAAAAAATTCAAACACAAAAAATTAATTACTACCAAAATTCAAAGATAATTCAAGTTTAATATTCTAAGGGACTGAAAACGAGAGGGGAACGCATCGCCATACAAGAAGAATACCAATTTGGGTATTTAATAGAAAAAAAACAAACAAACAAACAAAAGAGTATTTATTTTCCCCTTCCATTGCTATTACAAATTCAAAGTACATGCTATACTATGGTACTTATAAACTCACTCCAAAACCTTTTTACAGTTTGAGAAGAAAAGTCAAATTTTTCAAGAAGTCATAGGGGCCCTGAAAACCACGAGGGAAAATTTGTATCAATCACTAAATGCTGCGTTTTGTATTTCGGTGAATATTGATGGTATCAAAGTACAGTTATTTTTAACGCTCGTAATATCCAGAATAAGGGAGGACATAAACACCATATAAAATACTAGTTTTTGTAATTTTTCGCTTCAAAGATTTAAATACCTAAATTTATACAGCTTATTTTGACCATTTTTGCAGTTGAAATTAATTTCCTTACGCTAACCAATGCGAAAATAGAAGTTCTACAAGGTTAACAATGTACAATAGGGTGTCCCGAAAATTTTTTTTTCCGTTTTTCTTAATGCAAGACCTCTCAAAATTTGCGAAATCGATCGTAAATTACAAAAATAATTTTAAAAATAGAATAAAACTATATCTTCAGGGCTCTACCGATCGTCAAAGTTTTGAAAAATTGTCATTTTTATGGCAACTGAAAAAGAAGTACTGTGAATAAAGTTATAAATTTACTGTGAAATAAAAGCTCGACAGCTGAAATAAAAAGATCGTGATTCGTAATATCAACACGAACAGAAAAAAAAAAAAAAGAAAACATATGGTGATTACTACTGTAAATGCCTATATGGGAATAACCCCCATTTCCGCAGTAGAATCGTCCACGAAGCTTGGCGCCACGTCTCGATTTGCATGCAACAATATGTTACTGACGACTTCGACTTTGTTTGGTTTCAACTTGCTAATTCCTTTTACTTGTTTCGAGGACTTTCTTGGCTTGACTCACGGGCGTTTTCTTCGTAGCCAAAGTAATTTTAATGCTATAAAAGTACAGTTGCAATTGTTAGTGTTATATGCCGATTCTGTTAGTTTTAAGTAATGAGTTCGAGACGTAGTGAGACTACTTGTGCTATACTGGGACCCTACAAGGAACTTGATGATCGGCAGCTACCTACTGTAAAAGACGTCATAAAATTTATTTTATTTGTCAGGAGGGAACAGAAATGTATGCATAATGGAAAGGACCCTTCCAGTTCAGATATATATACAATTGTTTCTGAAAAAATCAACAGTATTTGGACAAAAGCTTTAATTCCAATCGTAACTAAGGAACGAGTAATTCAATTATTAAAATTCTATTTCGAAAAGTACGTCAATTTGAAACGATACCCCAGAAGCAAACGAAGTGATAGTTTTGAAAGTAAACTGAAGTGCGTTTTAGAGTCATCTGAGAAGCTCTTCAACGTTGCGGCTTGTAAGTGCCCTGTATTTGAGTCTTGTTCGTGTTTAAAACGTAAAAAAGTTCCCATCAATGAGAGAAATTTCTTGTTGGATCAAAGAAATGACAGGAAAATGGTGATAAGAGGTGTCGATAAGAAAGAAACAGCTAGATTAATGAAACAGCAGCAGAGAAAACTTGAAAGGGCAGCAAAAAAGTCTTCTACTGAAAATAACGATTCTGTCTCAGCAAATTTTGATGACGATTCGATGCGTGAATTTTCTCCAGAAACGTATCCCATAACAGAGACGAATACGGCCTCTACAGGGACACCATCAACTTCAACGACAAACAGGAATACACTGATCTTGCCAACAGTTGCTAAGGTCTGTGATAGATACGGTTTGTCGACGCGATCTGCTGCTGCTGTTGCTTCTGCAGTTTTAGCTGATGTCGGCTTGGTTTCAAAAGAAGATTTAACTCTAGTTGCTGATAAAAACAAAATCCACAGAGCTGTAGCTAAAGCTCGGAGAGAAGTTTCCAAAGATATTGGAAGTATTGTTATAAAAAGCATTTACTTTGATGGACGTAAAGACAAGACTCTGATAAATGAGAAAATAGGAGCTCGTTACCATTGCAAAGAAATTTTTGAAGAGCACATCTCAATTTTAGCAGAACCCGGGTCAATTTATTTGGGACACACAACGTCAAGTCGTGGCACTGCAAAGGCAATTCTAACTTCGATTACAGCTCTATTAGAAGGTCAATGCTTGAATTTAGAAGACGTGATTTGCGTTGGATGTGACGGAACTGCAATAAACACCGGTTGGAAGGGTGGCGTGATTCAATATTTAGAGGAGTATTTGGAAAGACCATTGCAATGGTGTGTGTGTATGCTTCATGCCAACGAATTACCCCTTCGTCATTTATTCTTGACCTTAGATGGTTGCACTTTGGGTCCTAAAGAATATTCCGGACCTATTGGAAAACAGTTAGCTGGTTGTGAAAATAAAATGACATTGTTTTTTTGCGCGGTGGATGATAATTTGCCTAATTTGCCGAAAAATGTGGTTGATGAACTAAGCACGGATCAAAAATATCTTTATGAGATTTGTCAAGCTGTATCAACTGGTTTCTGTAGTCCTGAGCTGGCAAATCGCCAACCTGGAAAAATGGCGCACTCGAGATGGCTTACTTCTGCTAATCGTATACTCAGACTTTATGTAAGTACTCTTAATCCAACAGAAAATTTGCGATTACTTGTTAACTACGTGGTTAAAGTGTACGCTCCAGTTTGGTTCTTAATCAAGCAAAAGTCATCTTTTAAGGAAGCAGCCAAACATCTTTTTCAAATGATTGTGTACTCTCGATTGTTACCCGAAAACTTGAAATCTCTTGTGTATTCTGTTATCGAAAGAAATGCTTTTTTTGCGCACCCAGAAAACCTGCTGGTCAGTATGTTGTTTGATGATAGGGAGCACATTCGGGAGTTAGCATTACGAAGAATAAAAAAAGCTAGAGATGCTGAAAGTAGCACTAAACGCAGAATATTTAAAACACCAAAAATTAACTTCTCTGCTAAAGATTATACGGAAATAATTGTCTGGCAAGAGTGTCAGGTTACAGCACCACCGGTTCTTCGACATATTTCTAACGAGATCCTTCAAATTATGGCAAAAGATAATACTCGACGTTAAATCCCGGTTATCACAAATTTGCCATTTCAACTGCGCTTGCGCACGGACATAGCTTTTTGGGCTTTCTGTTTTAAGATTTCGTGTTGCTTGTATATATTTAGGTTGTGCTAGAGTCCCAACAAATAAATGAATGCGATTATAGAGTATTTTCACAGCGATTTCGGGATACATTATATGAAACTACGGATATGAATAACTGATAATCTTCATAAAGAAAAGAGAAAAATTACACTTCAATATTTATTGGTTTGGAAATTTTTATTTAACGCAAACGTAAAAACATGTTATGTACTTCAAAAATGATCGGAATATTACAAATATCCGTCTTTTGCATATGTTTTACGTTAGGCGTAAACAGCTTAGTATTATACATTTGTATTTAGGTTGAGGGTTCCGCTTTGTATTGGAAGTGATGCTGCAGATCGAGTACGCTCTTCTGAGGTTAAAAATTTGGCCCTGAAAAGGGCCTTTGTTTGATAGAAAAATCAGGCTCCGAATCCATTAATAATTAAGACGCAAAACTCAATCTTTACCGAGGCGTAAAAACTAAATCAAATACAGCTTTGTAATTTCTAATTTTTATCTGTTCTTATCTCATATTAACAAATTTAAATGTTTTTCATTAGTTTGAGCAAGAGCTTCGAAATCGGCAAAGTCTGCGCGCAAGCGCAGTTGAAATGGCAAATTTGTGATAACCGGGATTTAACGTCGAGTAAAGATAATAGCTTGGAAATCGTTGACTTTCCTTGCCACTCACAATCTGTGGAAAGATGTGTTAAACTAATAACACAGGCTTCACAAAGTGTTACTAACGCTACTTCTAGAGATGGCTTCGTTAGAACCGGGTTGCAATCTCGCGCAAAAATGCCAAATTTTGGACACAAAATAAGTTTAAATTCTAAACTTTTGTCATTATTTATAAACTGTAGTTTGTTTATTTTGTTTTCTTGCGCTTTGTTCCATTAGTTTCTTAAATAAAATGCTTTCTAAACTTTATTTTTTTATTTTTTAAATCATATCGTTTAAGTCTGTCAAAAATGTGAAATATGCAAAACTTCAAAGAGCGGTAGAGCCCTCAAGATGACACGCAATTCCATTTTTTTTTACCTTTTTCGTGATCTGTGAAAAATTTCGCAAATTTTGACACCTCTTGTGATAGTGTAGCTCAAATTTATTTTTTTCTCATATATGGACGGGACACCCTACTGCGCACCCTTGGCTATTGAGCCATTAGATGACGCACTAACCACTAAAGATGGACCTAGCTTGAAAGGTCGTCCAGGATTTTTTTTTACTACGGCCCAGAGCAGAGCAAACCTGCAAGTGTTCAGCGTTCATGGTTTCGTAACCGTACAGCTAGCAGTCTGGAGATGGCAGGACATTGATAGGGTGCAGGTGTGCGGCAAGATAGTCTCATGCACTGATTACCATCCTAAAAACTGCTACACTAACCTCAGAGAGCAGGTCGTGATCAACTGGGCCTCCGGAAACGAGACTCTCCAAATTCTTGCCCAATGACAGCTCTCTGGCCGATGACATTTCCATCTGACTACCAAACGGCACGACCTTGAGGGTCACAGATTTGGACCAAATTCTAGATATAGGTCAATTCCAACTAGATATGAGCCTAGGTATAGCGACTTGACTGCATAAGCCCTAGTTCGACTGCAACGGGGGTCGAAAGTTGATAACTTGGACCCAGAGATGCAATGGAGTTACCTTTAAAATTACCATTTTTATCGCTTTTTCTACTATTGTACTGCAGTATGAGCCGTTTGCATGCTTACCTTTAAATTAATTACGTTGAATACTAATTTTTTATAAACGGTTCTCAAATTCAAGTTATTTACTACTTTTAATTTCACTAACTTGAACGCCAAAATAACATAGTTACATGATATTTATCGTTTGCAAATAAAACTAATTGTTTTCGTTTTATATTCATCGTCTGCAAGTAAAAAGTATTTATCGTTTGCTAATAAAAATATTTACTTTAACTGGATATTTATCGTCTGCTGTCAAAGGTATCCCACATTGGTAAGCAAAAATAGGGAGAAGAGAAAAAACTCTGATTTATTGCACATGGCACACAAAAGAACAAAAATACAGGATCGTTTCGACTTTTCAAGTAATGCCCATAAATAAATATGTACTCTCTTATACTCAACTTACTAACAAAAGATGCCAGAGGTATTGGGAGATCGAACATAGTGTCGAATTCTGAAATTCCAATGGAAACGCTATTGCATTTCTAAGGCAAAACTAGCAACTTTGGACCCTCGTTGCAGAACAACTAGGACCTATGCAGTCAAACCACTTTACATGCGCTCATATCTAGTGAGAATGGACCTATAGCTAGAATTTTGGCCAAACCCGTGACCCTCAAGGCCGTGCCATTTGGTTGTGAGTCACATAGCAGTGCCTTAAAATGAGTTTGTCAGGTCATAGGCAGCTTGGAGGTTTTGTTTCTTTGAACATTAATTTATTAGGACACAAGAAATTTCAAAGTTTTTCTTACGTAAAACCTTTTGGTTGGTATTAATCTTTGAACTATTACTATTAAGTACAACGATTTTACTAAAATACATTCAAAAATCATTGATCGTAATTAGTTTCCATTTTAGTAAATAGCAAAAATTATTATTTATTTTTCCCAAATTGTACAAAGTACGAGTAATGTGTGCTGCACGTAGCGTAGAATACAAATAATCCGAATAATTAAAAGAAATAAGCTTGTACTCCTTATTTTTGTTATGTTTCCCTCTGTTTTTGTCTTAATTAATCTAAAAGAAATCGTTAAAAGAAATGTTGACAGTATGGAGCAGAATGAAAAAAAATCCTTTTCTTTAATGAAATACAATCAAAAAAAATCAAACAATAAGGTAGCGAAAATATCTTGGAACAAAAAAAGAATGCAATTAACGTTTTTCTAATGTCATTTTCTATCCCTCTAAGATGATTATAAAGAAAAAAAATGTTTTCTGATATCCTAAAGAAACATCTTTGAAACTGAAGTATAAATAAATAAATAACGTGGTTATTTATGGCAATAACGTGGTTTCTCATCGTCTAATTCTTATTTAAATGGAACGAAGCATAGAATTAACAATCTAGAGCCGTACGCTAAAATTCAAAAGTCAACGTTATTTAAAGTCAAAAGATAAACAAACATCATAAGTGTAATTTTTTATAATGTCTGTGAATTTATTATTATTATTTTTTTTTTTTTTTTTTTGGTATTTCTAAGTTTTATTAGAGGATAACACTGATGAACCGTATTCTTATGCAATTTGATAAATCTTGGATAAAAAGATTCGTAGTTCCACGGGTAAGAAGATCGTTCAGGTTATCCATTGTTTCATTTTTATTGTCTCACAGGGGGCAGGTAGCGTCGGGAGAATGCACCGAGGTTTATCAGGTATATTTTCTTGAAGTTAATTATAACCGTATTTGGTCTCTATTCCAGAAGAGAGTGGGCGTGGTACACCATGAAAAAGTAGAACCACGTTCACCCCCTTTTTATTTCAAAGTAAGCATATTTATCTAGTTTCTGTTTTTAAATACCATGTTGTACTACAGATAAATATTTAATGCGAATCCTAAGGTGCAGGGACTTTTTTTTAACTATATAAATGCTTTCAAAGTGATTCCCAACCTTTTCGCCCCTTCTCCTTTTTCCTTGAAAAACAAAACAAAATGGCACCAGTGAACATCGATACTATTGAAAACATAATTCACCAATTCAAATTTGAAGTGAAGTTTATATGATATATAAAGCAATTTCATTCAACCACTCTTAAACAAAGAGAAATAAATAGAAGAACCTTTTTATCTTTTTTCTTTATTTTCCTAAGAAAACTAAAATGTATTTCAAAGTAAATACTTAACTAATTTCCTTCACGCACTTTTGAAAGCACTTTTTTGAAAGTATTATTTCTTTTAATTAGAATCTGATGACTTTAAAACACCTGCACAATTTTTTATTTAAATTGAAAACTTGGAAATTCATAAACTTTGATGAATGTTGAAATACTTTTTTAAGGTTGAAACGAAGCCTCTAAACTTAAATTTATTTCTTTTTTGACTTGTGCAACTCATGGCTTCCAACTCTGAACTGTTTACAATCAGTTTCGTATCTGTTTTCAATTTTAATACTCTTGTTTTTTTAAAAAATATCTTGCCTTTTAAATAATTATCGCCCCTCTACCACCCTTCACAAATTTACCACATCTTTGAAAAGCAAAATCAACCTCGTGTTGGGAACCACTATTTTCTTTGAAAATATATTGCTGGTAAGAGTTCGAAAGGTATTTTTTTAGTTTATTTGAAGGATTATTTTTAACATAAAAATGTTTAACGTCAGCATTTACAGGATAAATATTTTTTCTTTAACAAAACCCAAAATTTGTTTTTTTGGCAAAGTTGTTACATTTTTGATGTCCGAGTGAAACATAACTGTTTTGAAGTTCACCCACCCCCATAGTTGTTCATTCTTTACCCTTTTAATTTTTTGCACCTTATTAGGGGTTGCCGCTTGTTCTTTTATTTGGCAAGACAATCGGCGAATTGCCATCACCATTAAAGAATTTAAAAACCCAAATCCCCACCAGATGGAATCACCTTAGCTCTCATAATGTGAAATTACACTGATACTTTAATTTAGCTACGAGTGTCTGAGCCAAATGTATATAGTAATGGAATCTTTAGCATTCCGCATAAACATGTGACATGTGCGCTGAAGATTTTCCGCACTTTTCAAATCTATTGATAAAAACATCTGAATAAAACTTAGGGTTTGATCTACAAAGATTTAAGTTAGATTTTGATTAAAATTCAGATAAACAGGTAAATCCTGTCATGATCTGGCGAATAATTACTGTTTAAGCTAAAACTTCAAGTAGTGACGCAATTATAGTTTCTCACCAGTACGAAAAATATTCATATGAATATGTTTTATCATTTTAAAAATTTCAATGAAAATTCTTTCCTACTAGATTTACTCCTAATAATATTCCCTATAAATTGATAGTTTCCTTTTTTTTTTGGTTAAGAAAATGATTATACGGAAAAAGATTTATTTCTTCAATATTTAAAAAACATATTTTCAAACGAAACATTTCATTATTTTATCCTTGCTGAGGTGAAAAGATCTATTGCAAGCAAATGTAATTTTCCACATAACTTTAAATTCATTATAAGTCCTTACTAACTCTTTCAATTATGTTTTCTCAAATGTTTATCTTTACTTTAAAGATAAAATTCACTGCTCATGAAAATGAAAAATATTTAATGTTCCCCTTAATTCCGAACTTTATCTGCATGAAAACCATTTTTTCCTTGCCGCTTTGTTTCATACTCCAAGTTCTGAGCAGCAGGATCATTTGTTTCAGTAAAAGATTAAATCCGAAGGGACATTTATCCCCTCTTGTTATTTGCGGGTTTTTTTCTTTAAAGTCGGGCATCGTTCATGTCATAATTTTTCTTAATTTTTATAAAGCATATTCTTTTCGGTAAGCGTCTTTTCCTTTATTTTTTCCTTTCTATTTCCGTCATATTTTACAATACTGATTTTTTTTTTCAGTTAATTCATATTTTATCGAACGGATTTTTAAAGCTATTAATCTTATTAATATGGTATTCTGTAGGAAAGGATAACGCAAAACAAATTGCTGTAGAAAAATGGCGAAGGATTTTATTAAAAAAAAAAAAAACAGGAACAGAAAAATATCCCAGTTTCAAATCAGAAATCAGTCAAAACACTTCGTTCTGGATTTGGCAGATGAAGTGAACGAAAATTTTCCCATTTATTTAACTAACCGCCTATGGAGACCAGCTGGTTTGCCATATGCATATTAATAGCATAGGGGTACAACTCAGGTTTAAATTTTCCATATTGAAATATTCCAATGCGAAAGCAGTACTTGCAATAAGTAATGATTTTAACGTTTAAATCTAAGCATGAATATGAATTCATTGGTATTATAAATGAATTATGAGGATGACTAAAAATATAAGTATGCTAATTGCTTTTGCACACAATAAAGTTCGACTTTGATCGTTAAAAAGCCGCTAAAACAACTGAGGCAGAAAGAATCTATAATAAAAGTAGTAACCATTTGTATTTTCATTGCAGTAGGGGAATATTTTAAGTAGTTTAAATTTTAAAATTTAGCTAATTATAAAATTCTCACAGAAAAACTAGTTAAGGTAAACAAACCAGTAGTAGCCACTTCAAGGTTACTTATATACTTTGAAGAAAGAAAAGCAAAGAACAATAATAATGTGATTAATACATTGATAATTAATGTAATTATCATATTGAATCAATTTTCATCAATTATTTGAATTTAAAGTAAGCAATATAAATTCTTCGACTGGGATAATATCAGATGCCCACTATTGAGTCAAATTTAAGGTTTGGGAAAAAATTGATAAAAATTGAACAAATTAAAATTCTGGCATTTTTTGAAAATGGGATGGTAAGGAAGATTCAGGCAATAATACGCTCATTGAGTTTCAAGAGAGATAATTTATATTGTAGACACACAGTTTAAAAATACTCTCCGCAGTGTATGCTAATAGTGCGTTTTAAATCTTGAAGAGTCCACAACTAAAGCACTGGACACTACTGGTGTTTTTACCTCCAACTAAAAATAATTAATTGGTTGCTACGTATAAACGGGTTAGAATAGTCAAAACTTTTAAAAATTAAGTTAAGAGTGGATTTGGGTTCATTCTATTTCATCTATTAAACATGTAATTGCATAAACAGGGGGGGGGGGAGGTCGTAGAGACGCACGATAGAAGTGAAACATTAGTATTAAAGGGAAGCACTAAGTTTGGGAACAGTTTACTGCCTGTCAATTTGACGAACTCAATGAACCAAATACTCAGTCTAGAATCCCTCCAGAAGACAGGTCGACCTACCTTCCATTTCGGTTCCAAGAACGCTTTGGGTCCAGACTTGTTTTAAGTCTTGTAAATGCACTTTTTGCTTTCGCCGCTGGAGCTATGTCGTAAAAATAACTGATAAATCTAGCTAGGTAACTAATTTATTACAATAAATAATAGCTCTTCAGGAAATATTTCTCGTGAGAAACTTAATTTTCTCATCAGGCTTGTTTTTAATGTGAATGACTGAAATATTCTCTTCTATTAACTGAAACAGTCAAACATCAATTTAAACTACACGTCTAACTAGACGCCAGTTTTCTTCAACGCATGTTTTCGTACAAATACTAATATGGCCTCACAGTGTTATCTGACAGACAATCACAGTAGCTTAATCGGAAGTGCGTTAAGCTTCGAACAAATTGGGTCCTTGATTAAATCCCGACCAAGACATTTTAGGCATATTCCCAACGAAATTATATCTTTTAATGAAGAAAATCGGTTATAAACAACGAGAACACTAAACAATTCTCGAAATGCATTGAATATACACGTGCTCCAATGGATTCTCTGTTGATTACTAATATGTGTGCTCAGTGATCGCCATGCAGCGTCGTCTACACACACGGATCACAAGAAAGAAAGAAAGCGAGAAGAGCGCACGTGTGACTTTTCGCTTTGCAAAAGCAACTACGCCACTTAAGTCAAACAAAAAGTTGGCGAATCAGAATTTCAAGATCTTTGAAAAAAGTTTCACTTAAAAATAAATAAATAAAACTAATTGACCATTAAGAGCGCACGTAAGTTTTCCTTAACAGCAGTCTTTCGGACATGTCTCAGAAGAAAACAAGAAGTTCCGTCTAGAACTAGACGAGCCTACTTTCCCGTATACCCATACTACTTTCTAGTACCTGATCAATATTCTCAAAAATAGCTAAAATCGCAAATTTTTTCAAACATATTTTTTTTTAATATTTTAAGCTGATTTCTAGGAATAAAATATTCCTTACTTTTCTTCAAAAAAACGAACAAATAAAATAGCAGCACCTTTTAAACAAAGCAGCTAATGAACTTCTTTCCATTAAAAAAATTTTTTAACAGCTTTCAAAACGAAAAAATAATAATAAGTTCATTAAAATAAATACATCATATAAAAAAAAATCGTTTCTTTTTCCCTTGTTGCCGAAAATAATTTTTTAAACGAATTAATGCACTTACCAAAATAAAAAAAAGCAATAAAATGTCAACTTAAAGAAATAATTTTCATTGTCAAAAAAAAAAAAAATCGTCTGCGCATATTTTTCGAGTTTATTCACCGAAAACTAAATACCTAAATTAAAACTTTAGCGTGAAAATAAAAACAAATCATATCAACAATAATTATTTCACAGTTAAAACCACAGCAGCGGAGTCGGAGTCGGAGTCAATCTCATTTTGGGATAAAAGAGTCGGAATCGAATATCCAAGAATCGGAGTCAGTCATTTGTCCTCCGTGTATAAATGTTTGCCAAAGCTACGAAGTCAGAGTCGAAGTCGGGGAGTCGGAGTCCAATTAATTGTCGGGAACAGGAGTCAGAGTCGGTGTCAGGTCCCCCTAAATTCTCGGAGTCGGAGTCGGGAGTAGGTCGTCAAGAGCTATTTCCAACAAAGTTTGTTTGAAGTAAATCCGCCTTCAAGTACGGAATCTACATTGACTTTCAGTTTCCCCGTAGGCGCTAATGTTAAGGGATTTGAACTGTTCAAAATTGAACGGAAAATTGTTCAAATCAAAAAGATATCTTATATACAAGTTTTTTATCAAAAGCTTTTTCCTACAAAGTTTGTTTGAAGCAAATTCGCCTCAAAGTTCGGAATTGCTTTGAATTTCCCCGTAGGCGCTAATGTTAAGTTTTTTTGAACTGTTCAAAATTGAACAAAAAATAGTTCAAATCAAAAAGTGAAATATGGGAATGAGGTGTCCTCGCCGAGATCTTTCGAACAAAAAAAAGTTTGTTCGAATCGGACTATTCATTCAAAAGTTATTAGGGGGGGACAGACAGACAGACCGACAGACAGACAGACCGACAGACATTTTTCCCCATCTC